>NW_027526445.1:98445033-98511990 GCF_048455015.1 Haemaphysalis longicornis | reverse complement strand
CAGTTTCCTCTTGGAAGAGACTCAGACAGACAGTCACTATCTCTCTTAAATTATTGACAGCATGCTTAGAAGGGTTACTTAGTAAAGTACATTTTAGAAAAAATCATAATTGCGTAACGATGTTTGATACTTCAGCATATGAAGTTTCTCGATTGCATTTTTCTGATTGCATTGCCTTGCGTGGTTGGGGCCGGAGGGACACAAGCAAAGGGCTTAGGAATTTTTTTCGGAACTCAGCTGCCGGACTAAATTAACACACTGAAATACATAGTAATGTTACACGAACGCGCAGAAAAATGCCTCTTCAACGTAGAGACTGAGGTACTTAAGAAGTAGACAGTTACAGCCGCCCTGAGTAAACCATTTGGCTGATCCGAAACATGAAAAAGACGTTAGATGCGTAATTATTTTGGGTTTGGCTACATTCGATAAGTATCATGACGTTTACGGCAGTAAACAACCTCTGTCATTACAAAAACTGAGATATTCAGTGTGTACTTGCCGGTATGACATACGGGCCATAACTTGGAGCCTCCCTGCACTCACAAAGAAAACCTATTGCCGCTGAGCTAGCCATAGAGAAATGCTAAGTGTAAGACTGACAGATAAGAAAGCGCAGCTTATATCAGGGTTCAGACGTGTCTAGACGACATTTTAGTTAAAGTTAAGCCAAAGTATTGTGGCTGGGCACGTAATGTAATGTGAATGAAGGACAACAGGTGGACCATACGTTTAACTGTATGGGTACCTTAGTAAGGGTTCAGGAAGTGCGAGAATTGGAAGAGCAAGAATTGGATGAAATTCCTACTTCTGTAGCTGGCATGCCTACGTTACTCATGTATCTTTACATGACCAAAACACATGTTTCAAAGAGGGACTACACGTACAACGCATTCACTTGGTTTCATTTCATTTCATTTATTAGTTCCTTAATTGCCCGAAGGCATTGCGTAAGGGGGGGGGGGGGGTACAAATACAGATAGGGAAGACAATGAATAAGTATGAGAAAAATACAACTGGGCATCAAAAAATAACCGTGACTGACATGCATCAGTCAGCAAAACCAACAAAAAAGGGCAGATAAGAGAGAACTAATACCGAATGCACCGGTTCAGTTGCAAGACTAAAAACCAAACAAACAAAAAAACACAGAAAAAAATAGCAAGAGCGATAGCGCAGGTTCCAACTAGTAAGGCGTATGCATCAGCATTGATGTCCGAAGTTATGATACGGGGTCGTGCGCAGTCAGTGCATATATTGTCGGGTAGCGAATTCTAGAGGGTTATTGCACCGGGGGAAAATGAACTTGAGAATGGTGATGTTCGACCGGGTATGTATGATATTCGGTGGGTGTGATATAGGGGCGCTAACATGCGGTGGAATGGTTTTAATAGTTCGTGCCTTGATTTCCGATGATAGTACGCCTCATGAAGGAGGCACAAAGGGGTGATATCACGGCGCGATACAAGTGACGGCAGGGAAATGGAGACTTTTATAGCTGTGACGCTGGTACCGGAGGAGTATACGGAGCGAGTAAAATAAGGAGGAGAGGCAAAGAAAACTGCCCTCTACAGATTCTGAAGTAGTTATATGTGTTCATTACTGCTGGCTTTTCGCTGTATTAACCGGCGAAGAAACAGTACCACCAAAATTTCAGTACACGATTTTTGTATTCCAATAGAAGCCTTATGGGCCTCGGTCGTATAGATGGTCGCCGAATAAAACTGTGATTACGACAGGACTCATGTTGAATGCAGTGAGGCAAAGGCCAAGAACAAGTTTTTTTGTTTGTTTTATTGCAAAGGTGGCAGTTATTCCTCCAACCTCGTAAATGGCGAATGAACACGTAGGTTTTTTGGCGCGGTTGTTCGTTATCACGTGGAGCTTTTATTTGGAAGCGCGCTTTATTGTTCCCTGCAAGCGATCATGGTGCAGAACACCGTCATCGGGTGCCGCAAGAACTCGCGACAAAGAGAGCGCGATAATTGGCAATACAAGAACCTTCTGACTATTTTTTTTTTTTTTTTCACACTGCAGAACCTCACTTTTAATCCAATCAGTGGTACCAGCGCGGTGCCTGGAAATCGAATCGAGGAGAAGTTTCGTCACGTCCAGCGCCCGAACCACTCGTTGTAAATTGTGGCGCGGACATTTTTTCTTTGGAGAGCACAATGCATGCTAAGATATGAACTCAACGATTACATCGACAAAAATATACGTGCGAAATTTTTATCCGTTTTTCGTTATATCGGAGGCGTATCGGCGAGGCGTTGTTCTGCTGCGCATGAGATAAAGGGAAAGGCGGCGTAAAGTGAGGCAACGCCACCCTGCCCGACGTGACCAACGTCGCGCACGCATGTGGTTTACGCAGTACTGCATTACAGCGTTTTGGCAAGAGAATGTTGTCGCCTTGCCGTCAACAGCCTTGAAAGTCTTAGCTGATTTTGAGCGCTGTGTTTTCAGTGGATACCAGCAACCATCCCCCCTCCCGGAATATTTATCTTTCTCGGCTCCTATTCACAATCATACGACATCACTTCTTCAGTTCCAGTGTTCGTGCATTGATTTAGGCAACAGCAGAGGGGAAAGGAAAGGGAGGGCATTAGGAGATTGGATCAAACGGGCACCAGATTAGCATTCTACCCCCTCGACACAGATTAACCAATGGGAACCACATGAAAGCTTACAACCGTGTTTGTTGCAGGGGAGACTGCTTCGCCATCTTCAACCATGGTACAGTTTTGTGTGCCTCCCCAAGCCTCTTGGTACCTTACGGCGGAAGCAATGTGAATGTTTCTACGAGCACTCGCTGCTGGCCGATGATGACTTGAGAGCATTTCTGCACCGTTGTCTTTAGAGATGGGGCGTTTGCGATAATCTAAGCAGTACAGTAGAAGCTACTCCTAAAAATATCTGCTATTTTAAGCAATTCATCGTTTGTGGGTGGCGGTCAATGGCCGAAAACTATACCAATCATCTAACACTAACTGCAGTGCAGCCTGAAGAGCCAAAGGCGAGGGTGTCACAAACGTCAACGGCGCGCCAGCCACAGCCAAGCAGCAGTACTCACTTTCAATACGTAACCACCTGAATTAATGTAGGGATTTTTGTATGCCTTCTACAAGATATGGAGAACAAGTCAGCTACAGCTTAGTCTGTGGACACTCTTAGCGCCAAAATATATTGAATACACCGTGCGAGTATTGCTGCGCAAAATGTAGTTACAAACAGATTTTACTTTTGCAACCCTGGACACTAATGGCAATTTGTTTACGGAAAAAAAAAACGGACAGAGAACTCCAAACACGATGCCCAAGCCGAGCGCAACTGACGCCCAGGGCATGAGGCAGGCAAGAACAGATCGCGCTGAGGTTGCCTTCACGGGCTTCAAGCCTCCGGGTCAAGCGTCACTGACGGCAGATATGACCATGCACTCCAGGTTCCCGTATGACGGATGACCTCGCGGACGCACAACTTCTGACCCCGTTTTCAGCACAGGCTGTCCCGTCCTCGTCGCCTTCTCGCGCTAACAAATTGGGAACGGACACCAGCTGAGGAAGAGTGACGGGGGTAGGGGGCCCCGAATAAAGCAAGACGGAATCAACAAAACGGTAATGCCGAGGGGGAACTCAGAGCATCCCAAGCCCGTCACCCCAGGTATCGCGCCCGCAAAAGGCCCACCCTACAAAAGGCCCATGCAAATACAAGCGGCGGCCGCAGATGCGCTCGCGCCGGCGTTTGTGGTCCGCTTTTCTCCTTTGCCCTCGGACGAAATATATCTCCCTTCGCCGGCTGAACGCGTGCGGCAAAAGCGGCGAACTTTTTCCCTCTCCTTTCCCCCCTTCTTTTTGAGGGAAAGGGCGGCCCGCTCCGTCGTCAAGCTGTCTGGTGGAACCCGAACCGCGCAGTCAAGCAGTCTGCCAAAGCGCGCGGCAAGCGGGGATGGAAGAAGCCCCTTTCCCCCCCGGCCGGCAGGCCAGGAGGCCCGGTTTTGAACGGGCCGAGCCCGACCCTGGGCAAACAGAGGGGACGGCTACAATTCTTCTCCATTCTTTCGTCTTGCGTTCAGGCTGTTTTTGAGTTTTTTTTTTCACGTACCTCAACGCTCGAACCTTCTCCTCTCTCCGCTTTTGTGCATCTCTCTTTGGCTTTATTGTACTATTCTCACTGCCCACTCTTCAGTGTTCGATCCCCCCGTCCGGCGCATGCGGCAGAAGATGGGACGAAACCGCAGCTCAGCTCACCGAATACGGCGTTTTTTTTTTTTTTTTATGCGGCGCTTTCTCGGCGAGAAATGCTGTAAACTGATCCGGTTGTTGCCCGCTTCAGCTGTCCTCGCTTCTGTGTGCTGACCGCCGTCGTACCGCTGCGAAGATCTCTGTGGACATTCCTCCCGTTGCGACGGCGAGTGCCTCCCCTTCGCCCCGGCCTTTAGAAGAGCGCACGTGCGGCCCAGCGGAATCTCGCCGCTTCTTTCCACCTTTTCACCTCTGCTCGCCCCTTTCTCCTTGTCACCCTCATCGGGCAGGTTTAACGTTCCCCTTTTATTCCCCAATTTAGAGATGCTGCCCCCCTGACGCACACGCCGGATTCCTCAGCATTCCGGGCAGGCTCTTTCTGTAGTTACACAGAGGGAAACGGGCAAGGGGGGACCATCTTGGCCTGCTGTGACTTGCGTCTTTCGACGTCCTAGCTTGGCGCTGTAGGCGCATATATCTGTCCACAGTGCTCGCGTGCGCTTCCAGAGAAATCAAAGAAGTCAAGAATGTGCCGGCCCCTTTGTCGATGGTGCCCCCGTTCTCCTTCAGCTCCGCACCTGCAAGTCGTATTCCTTACCGCGGCCGCTGTTGCAAAGGGCGGGTGATGGATATCGTTAGCGAATGACATAGCCCTTCACCCTGGCTCTTCGCATTTTCCCCTTCTTTCAGCGCTTTCTCGACCCCTTCGAAGCCAGGCCCGTCGGCCGCACGTCCTCTTGCAGCGGTAGTTTCTTTCTTATTGCCGGGCATACCTGCCGGTGAAGCCTCGGATACCTTTCTTGACCTATCGGTTTCTCAAGACCTAAACGGCGTGAAATCGCTCCTCGTGAGCAGTGTGGGTGGAGGCGGTATACTTGTATTTCTCTCTTTGGTAACCACCCCTTCTTTTTCATCTTATTCTCCATCTGCACCCTGTGGAATTTCAGGAATGCTACCCAGTGTCACCCTTTCCTGTGTGATGTTCAATATTTTAAGTGTGGAAGAAGCCATGAACACAAAAGACATATTTGTTCGCTCCAAGAACTGCATTTAAATAACAAAAATGGCGCAAATGTTGACGCAAACGGCCAACAATTGCATGGCAGATTAGGTAGAACGATTAAGTTTTGTATTGATTGCTGTAGAAGCTGTATACAGCATGCATATTGCCGTCTGCTGCTTGGAATTTCAATCGGGCTGATGGGCTTGTGATGGGCTTCTATGCAGCTTTTATCGTCGGCCTCGCGATGTACAAACGACAAAATGAAATAAAAGATACCTCACCTCAAAAAAGTAATGGCCAGATACCGGCCGCTTCCTCAAAGGGTCCTCATGACGCAGTGGGGTTTGTCTGTGCAATTCATAGCTGCCGCCTCCAAGTCACCGACATGAAACTTGGCTGGGACATTGCAGTGGTGCTTCTAGCTATGTTTCATTGTATGATCTGAATGTGAATGGGCAATTAACCAACCCACAATTCTGTGTTTAGTAGATCCCCAGCGAACAGAGGGAGGAGGCGCTGGGCAGCTGCGACCTGGCCATCCAAGAGCTCTTGGTTGAACGAGCTGCTTTATTCGCCACCAGCCTGGTGGCCACCTCGTCTCCTTAACCCATCTGTTCCTAATAAAAATCTCTCTCTCTCTCTCTCTCTCTCTCTCTCTCTCTCTCTCTCTCTCTCTCTCTCTCTCTCTCTCTCTCTCTCTCTCTCTCTCTCTCACACTCACTCACTCTCACTCTCTCTCTCTCTCTCTCTCTCTCTCCTGTTTGATCAATCAATGGGGGTGGGGGGCTGCGCGAAATATGAACGCTGTCTCAAGCTCTTCTTTCCTCTTTTTTTTTAAATCGTACTTAAGGGCATGAATATTGTTAAATGAGTGGCTAAACGCTTTTCTGACGGGAGAATATTTCTTTGTATGTATGTTTCTTGGTTCCTTTGATTATTTTAATAGTGGAGCTGTTGTAGCTGGCCGTAATGTGTGGCGCGCAACGCGCAACGCGTTAAAAATACCAAGAACATCCGAAGTGCTCGTGCGGGTGTGCCACGAGGCGACCGCCCACCTTCTCTGTCCGCTCAACGAATTTAGCAAAAAAAAAAAGAAAAACTGGCGAAAATTCCGACAAGCGGGAAAATGCCGAGCGGTCCCGGTAGCGCGTGCTTCGCGGCGACTGCCGAGCGTCCCAAGGTCGCGCAGTGGATTGAGCAAAAAGAAACAACAAAGAAATAAGTGAGCATCGCCACACACAAAGTTAAGTTTCAGTATCTTCGGTTGCTTGCATAGTTGCCGTGCTACTAATCGTCGTCATTTGCGTCGAAAATGTCATCTTCTTCGCGGCGAGTGGCGAATGCAAGGTAGTCCTCAGGATTGCAGTCTTCCTCCAGGTCTTCGTCATCGACTCCAGGCAAATGAGGCGGGATCTTAAAGTCGTCTCGAAAATGATTGGTACACCTAAAACCATGTCTCCAATTACTAGGCAATGCGGCGGCCGTGGTGACCTCTCCCCAGAAGGGTCTCTTTTCAGCTTTAGCGTTAGCGTCGGAGTTCTTAAATCCGTGGTAGGGCTCCACCACAGCGCTGGAGAGTTTTTTTTTTTTTTTTTTAAGCGAAGCTTTAGTGTCCTAACTGGTGTCTTTGTACCCCAGTACGCCCTGCAAGAAAGCCAAATTTCTCTGACAATGATGGTGAATGATTGCGGGTGAAGCGAAAGAAAAAAAACGCTTCCCGTGGTCGGATTCTAACCTGCGTCCCTCACGTTACAAAGCCGGCGACATGGCCGAAGCGAACGCCAAGTAGCAGAAGCCTATTCGCGCCGTACGTCCTAAACCCAAGCGATAATACTACGGAGTGCATACCCTAGAGTTGCCGTGGGTATTCTATACTCGGTGACAACTTAAGAATGGCACCGGAAGTTGCTGCTGTGCCTTATCACCGTAGCCGGATGTTTCTCCGCGCGGCGCAAGTAGGGCGCTACTGGGGATATTTTGAACATGGCGTGAGCCGTTCCCGTGATTTTTTGGACTTAATATGCTTATAAACGACCCCAGTGATGACAAAAAAACTGCGTGAGGCAAGGCAGACGATATCACGCATTCACAGCAAACCCCTTTCAAAACGCGTGCGCACTGACGTCACGGTTCCGTCGCTTTAGCGGAGTGATACACTACATGAGGTGGTGCCGTTCTTGAGTTGTAACCGAGTATAGTCGCAGTGATGCGTAGCTCCAGAGTAGTCCATACTCGCAGTGTGGGATCGGTGAACCAAAGAATGAATCACGAGGAAGCTTCGCGTTCAACCACCATCGCAGTTACACCGAAGGGGGCAGAGTTTTCTTTTTTTTTTTTTTTTTGTTGCTGTTGGTAAGCCACTCCGTGAGCGGGGTACTCGGCGGTCACCGCGGGGTGAGGCACGCGTTCACGACCGCTCACCATTTTCTCGCTTGTCGGGGTTCTTCACAGTTTTTTTTTTTGCTAAAGCCACTGCGCTTGTCAAGGACGATCGGCGGTCGCCGCGAGGCATGTGCTCACGAGCGCTGGGCATTTTCTTGGTATTTTTTCCTGCAACAGTGAACTTGCGGCCAGTAACGACAGCTCCGCTTTTAAAAAACTCGCAAAAACCTCCAGAAGGGTCTCACTTGTCCTAGCAACCAACGTCGTGCACGTACGCGCAGCCGCTGCGCCTGAGCTTCCCTCAAGCGCTATGTACACGTAATGCTTGGCGAGAGGAACACGACGATATCGATGCATATGGCGATTACTACTACTAGCACACTGCAAAGCGACGTCGAGAAATGCAAATAAAAGATTTTGAAACTTGTTCAAATGCGTTGTGACGATGTCCTTCCCTTATGAAAGTTTCTATGTCCAGTCAAAAGACAGTCTGCGTCCCGAAGGAAACAGACTGCGTGCGTCCTGTGTGTTTCCTCTGTGTTGGAATTTCGCCACCGACTTTCTGCGTACTCCAAGTGTCCCGTGTGTTTCCGTCCTCCATGCGTCCAGTCTATCTCCCAAAGGCAACACAGACACCATACGGCCTTTGTGTGTCCCCTATATGTCTTGAAGGCAACAGACCGCATTCGTCCCTTGTGTGTCCCCTGTATTGAAATTTCGCCACCGACTTTCTGCGTCCTCCAAGAATCCTTTATGTTTCCGTCCTCTACGTATCCCACAAGCTTCCACCTTTTGAGTGCCCTTTGCATGCTGTCAAATAACAGCACCCAACAGCCAGCTGCATGTAGAAAATGTCAGCCAGCTCCACAGTCACTGTTTCATGCTGGAGCTGTTTCTGTAAGAGCAAGCTGACGAAAATCACATGAATCACACGACTCTTGCAAACCTGACTATTTTATTCAGGTTGGATCCATACGTGCTGCTGCCGCCTGCCACACCAGGTGTCGCCTCATCTTTACCCCTCACAGGACGGGATAGCCACTGCCACGCTTGAACCTGAAATGACAAACGCATTGATCGCATATGAAGGGGTTTAAACAAACACGTCTCAAACATTTGCTGGTTATGCTTATAAATATAAAGGAGTGTTCCCATACAAAACTGAACCAAGTATCCTGAAAGAGAAGGTACAACTTCTAGGTTGCAAAATTAGCCACAAAATTTAGACCACATAAATTAACTAATGAGCTTACGAACATCAAATATGACATACTGTTACATAGGCAACACAACCCAGAACTAAGTACTGGTTAGATTCATGGCCTCCTCATGACGGGCATTTATACAGCCTCGCAAGAACATTTGAGATGAGATTATTGCAGCAGCACTGTGGGAACAAAGCAATATGTTGGGGGGGGGGGGGCGCAGGGAAGGCAACATAAAATTGCATGAACATGCTAAGACAGGCATTGATCAGTCGTCATCATGAGTAGTTGCTTGTGTCTACGCGTTCTCTGGAACCTACAAAGGCAGCAGTTTTATTGTGCATTTCGTTTACGAGACAGCACTTGCATTGTATAGTTTATTTGTCTGTGCTTGCTTACAAAAAGCAAAATGTACATCACCATGAACTGACCAACCTCTCGGTTGGCTCCCCACTTTTTATATTTCCTTGTGTCGATGGGTAGCAGACACAGGAACAGAAATAAAAAACAACCCTAGAAAAACGTGGTGGATAGCACACTTGCACCCATCATTGCACGCGTGCCACGTGGTCACTCATCCCAACAGATGTACAGTGCACGGAGTGACCCCCACGCAGCGAAAGCTGGGCGTGGTCGTTCTGTACTTTGTGAAAATACAAGCTACTAGACGGATTTGACAGATAGCACAAACAGTGCAGGTGCGCCAACTTTGCACCATGGCATGAATTTTTCAACGCACAACAGAAAACGCACCGGTATGTCAGTGACACCGTGGAGGAGAAATTCGAAGACAAACCAGGACATCAGTGACAGTGAAAGGGTTAAAGTGGTCGAATACAGCAAATTTAATTTCAGGGTTTATGCTTACCAGCAATGAGGAAAGCTACCGCAGTAACTTGAGCTGACTACTCTGTAACGTGCACTCAAATGCTAAAAACACACAAGCATTTTTGCATATGTTTGGACACAGAGCATTCATACTGTTCGGAAATAATGCAGGTTTTTCCTACTATAAACATCATAATATTGCCCCCAACCACGCCATTTGATTTGTTTACAAAATGTTTTGTTACAAGCACCTGGCCACACCCTGCAATCTTATCCTTTTTTAAGGGAACCGTCTTTTTCCCCTTTTTCCTTTGTATGCTGCACCAGCAGTACTGTTTGATATGGAAAGGGTGTTGCTTTGCGATCCCTATCCTAGCTTTTCCTGTTTTTTATTGAAAATGTTCTCGATCTAAATGAATGAGTGCAAATGGCCAGTACGATGGCCAGTGAGACGAGTACGATGGCCAGTGAGACTCATTACACTACATGAAACACAGTGGCAAAAAGGCACGCAATACACCCTTTTCACTGCTAGGCACAAGTTGCATCTAGGGCATTGAAGTGAATTCACCTAAATTCTATTTCTGGGTGCATGGAATTGTTTCACTCATGTAATGTAATCCATCATATGACTTTTGAGTAGAAGTCTAAAGATCTAGTTCATCTGTAATAGGCGGTAGAAGAAAAATCCCCACAAACTGTCTGTGGGCACCACGCAACTACCACAGTGAACAAGGGTGACAAAGTCGTTATTAATTAATTCATGGAGCAAGGACGCAGCCCTGATGCGACAAAAAAAATAAGAAAGGTACCAGGAAGTTTCTCACCCTCATCGGTTCCTTATTTTTTGCCCCATCTCTGCAATGTTCTTATGTCTTAATATCACTAAGGTACCACAAGAATGCCACAATGGTTTTCTATGTTTTCATGTTCTCTCAGCCTTCAAAATCGAGATTTTCATGCATTTCACAGCCGTAATGAACTCCACTTACAGGTTGTGCAGGATAGATAGAAACAGGAGGCAGCCAATTCTTCTGGTAGCTCACAACGTACATCCTCCATGTCAAACACCTGGCCCTGTAAAAAATGGAAGTTCAAGTAGTAAACAAGCCGTAAATATGCGGTATAATGCCGTGAAATACTCGCTATGACAGGACATGACAGAATTTCTTTTTTGTAGGTGCAAAAAAGGCACCTTCAGTTCTTTCAAGCTAAAAAATAAGTACAGTGCTCACTGATTGAAACGCAACACTGCGAGCGCGTGGCCGCCAATACATGCAGCGCCGTCCATGGACGCCGCTGTCGCTGACAGCGCAACGCTGTCGCTGCGGGGAACCACTTCCCCGCTTATTGGCAACCGGAAGCAGCAAGCTTATGGTCAAAACACTCTCATCCTCGTGGTATACCACAATGCAACACCTAGCTTCCACGGGCGTCCACTGGCGGCGCTGCATGTAGCGCAGGCCACGCGCTTGCAGTGTCGCGTTTCAATCCGTGAGCACTGTACAAACATGACAATCCTTACAAGGCTTTCAGCCATACTTTAAAGGAACAGAAGCATCCTTACACTGAATTAATGTTAAACTAAGCCTATTAAATATCCCTAGGTGGTAGAAATCTGTGGCCACAGATTTCCACTGTGCAAGCATATTCTCTGGTCCAGAGGGTGCGAAACGTGGTTACGGCTTTTAAAGGAGCCATGAAGAGAAAACACAAGTTTGATTCATTCAAAGGATTCCGTTGCTAGAATCATGCTGACACCATTTTTAACAAACTCCACTCAAATAAGCTACAAATTAGGAACAAAGGAAATGGCCATGCGACCCACTAGCTCATTTCCCGCAACAGAACCTATGTCATACCAGCCAGCTCTGCAGTTAGCGGAGGGCGGCAACAGCAAACGCGATTTAGGCAGAGGCTATAAGCTTGCCGAACGAACTATTTGCGCTTAAATTTAGGGCACATTCTTTTTACAGTAGTAAGAATGGTGGGACCAACAGTAAAGGTTAGGAAAGCACACGTAAGCATAGAAGTACCGATGCGTACTGCTGTTGGTACTGCGCGCACTATGCTTGGTTTAGCTGCACAGGACTGCGGGGCTTTGGGGTTGTCTCGGACAACAATGGCCGATTGACACAAGCAACGGTGTCTTACGTGACCATATTTGTGGAGCGAGCACTATGTTTCACGAAACGATTATTTTCTCGCTGAACAAAAACAAGCCACGTTTAAATACGGTAAAAACAAAACAAAAGCAGAAAGCGGCTTGCCACGGTATGGTGGCACCATCTCGGTTAACTAACGGTAAAGAACGTTTCCCAATCGGCTACAGAGCGGTCGGTTCCTGTGATGTCATTGCAGACCCTGAAAATGCACGATTTAGCGGGAAAACCAAAATTTTAGCTTCAATTAATGAATTTCTCAGTGAATAAAGCATCGTTTGCATTTGGACAAGTGCTGGGGGCACCATACCACACGAAATCTTTCGAATAACACAAACTTGTATTTTGTCTTCATGGCGCCATTAAAATTCTCTCTGAGGCACATGGTGAACGTCTCAGCGTGCCAATACCTCCAAGGGGTAGGCAAGTTGAAATGCTGACGAAACGAAAAAACAGGATGGCGAAGGAGCACGATGGCAAGCCCACGCCCTGTTTAATCCTTTTCGCACCGTGATTGTATCCCCATCACATGCATATTTGTAAGAATCAACACGTTTAACCCATGCTCAACATGTTACGGTCAACACAATTTATGCAAGCCAGCTACAAATAATGTCACACCACACAAGAATTTCTCTCTGATCATGACGATGCTGGATGAGCTTAGGAAGGTGGAAAAATTTCTTGCATTAAAACAGTGAAAGCTGCCCTGTGACTGCACCAGCAATGCAGGCTGGAACAGCATGTTTTCAAGCTGCGACGTCTAAACAATTATCTGGTCAAATGTTCACTGCCTAAAGACCTTGTGCATGTGGTACTACTTATAAAGTTGCTAGCAATGCTTAAATGTTGAAAATTCAACGTATATGCAACTCTTACGTATTATAACTACAAATGTAATGCAGCCTCCTTGCATTTCTTTACCCGTAAATGAAAACTACCCGTTAGAACAATGCTAAGCTGCCTACGTCCTGTAAAAAAATATACTGTGGGTCAACTGCCTCCTAAAAAAAAAAAAAATCGGGGAGTGGGCGTTTTGTTTTGCAACCATTACCGCAGTTTTCTTTTTTTTCTTTTTTTTTTTTTTCATGCAACAAGCTTTAGCGTCGAATCCACCAAAGCCAAGCGGCGGCCGCTTAGCCGTCAGCATAATATTTTCGTTGCCGGCAATGGCAAGGGGGTCGATCACTCACACAGCATACTGGCCGCCGCTCCTGGAAGCTCATTATGACCGCGCCGACGCAGCCGGTAATTTACAATAAAAGAAGCGCGGCGAGCCGAACACCAAGGAATATACTCAACACGTTTAACAACACAGCACTGCGGCAACGCGTAATAAAATTTTAACATGCACCACGATAAACAATCACTTACGGCAGAACACGCAGCATTTTTCACACGTCGCGTCGACAGACAGGAACTTGCAGTAGAGACTCTTGATTCACGTAGGCACGCACAACTTGTCAGGTATTTTGTCAAATGGCGACCTCGATGTGCGTTTGCTACAGCAGCGCAGTACGGCGACGACACAGACGCTTTGCCAGCACTCACGATGTTTCAGGTGGCACAAGAGCACTAACACGTAATATTACGACAGGAGGAGCACGTAGCAATTCACGTAACACCAGCAAATCGAAAACAAACCACCAAAACCACGCACAACGAACCAGCCACAATGTCAGTGTTGCCAACCAATTTCGACCAGATCGCCCCACACCGCACCTCAAAAAGCCCTACATCGCCCTACACAATATTCGCAATAGCCCTACGCCCCGCCCTACGCCAAAAAAATTGCAATTTTTTTATTTTAAACGGTTTTGTTTTGTTTCCTAATATTAAAATTTTTGTTTGTACTAATTTTAGTTATTTAGCTTCGGCTACAAAATCAATACATCTGCTTGCTGTGGAGCTTCGGGTGCCCGTGTTCCACGGTCATGTTAGCGCAAGTGCGTCCACTAGCTGCGAATGCCGACTTGATGACCAGCACGGAGTTGAGATTCTCATTTCCAAGCCTATTGCGCTTTTTTGTTTTCACGTCGGCCATGTGCGAAAATCCTCTCAGTAGCGGCATTGGAGTGGGGCAAAGATAGTATCAGCTGAGCCAAGGTTACGATGTTGAGAAACTCCTGCTTGTCTCCGAACGTTCTCATTTGGTGGAGATCGGCCCAAAACAAAGCAGGTGGTTTGACTTCCAATGACAACTTCTCATCTTTGCTGAAGTAGGAAGGCAGCATTCTCCATTCTTCCTCGACTGTGTGCGTAGCGGTTCTGTAGCGTCGGCAAGGCAGGTAGCAGCTTCCCTCCATCTTCTGTGGCGAGGGCTGTCTTCGGGGTCACGAACTGACAAAGAGTCACGGCAACCGGGGTCATGACAAAGAGCCCGGAAACTAGAAGCCTCTGTTTGACCTTAACGGCGGCTGTCTGATAAAAAGACAGACAGCGAATACGAAGGTCGCGAACCGGCACACTTCTTCAGCACAGAATTGCACCCTTCGCCCAGGTATACCTCTTTAAGGGGCAGCAGAACTCTTGGGTCCATGGTATTTATGTCATACCTCTCCAGAGCAGACGGCTGGACAAAATTTTGCAGCATGACATCGGATGAGGCGTTGACTCTCTCTGCCTGGAGTTCTCCGATGACGTTTCCGTTGCCTTCCGTTTCCGTAGCATGTTAAAAAATTTGAACACGAATTTCATAAACCTGAAATAAGCCTCTGTGACACTATAGTTCATGTGGTTTAGAAATTGAATTCGGCGGCCACTATTCGGTCTTCCACGGAGGCTTGCAAGAGGAGTCGCAGGGTTTCCCATTCTTTTAGTACACGCTCAACGCACGCATAAAGCACGAGCCATCGGGTCTCGCATGGTCGCAGAATCTTCCTTTTTTAAGTCTGGAGGAACTCCTGTAGTGCAGATACTTGTGCTTGCCTCTTGCTGTTTGGATGTTTCGCAGAAGATCTTCCAGGTATCTGGGAAGCTTCATTGCAGCTTTGCTGGCAACAATGTGGGTGGAATGGCATATGCAGCGAATGAGCACGAAACTCCTGTCTGCCTTGTGCTGAATGCTCGCCAACCATAACGCTGGCGTTGTCACATGCCAGGCCCAGGATGTTTTTCAAAGGTACCCTTTTTTCTGAGAGGCAGTTTTCAACAACTGCTGTAAAAAATCGAAAGTCGAAAATAATGGAGCAGGCGCCCCGCGATCTGCGAGATCTCCAATCGGCGCCTTATCACGGGAACACAAGTTCCGAATTGGTTTCGACGTGTTTGGCCGCGGCGCTGGCTCGAAAACACGCGCTCCACCGTGGGGGTAGCACTATGGAGGCACCCTGCATGCTAGCCCCCATAGCAACCGTTGTACCGCTGCGCTGGTAGCAATTAAAATCGCGCGCGCGCCTCCCGCACCAGCCCGGCCCTCACGCTCTTCGTTATAGCTACACCCCTTACCAGCGGTGGAAACCAACTTCGCAACGCAGCAGCCTAGCTGTTCATGCAACAGGGCATCCACAGGGCAACAGCAGAGTTTGATCTTTTGTGCCTTTCTGCGGCGTCTGCTCTTCGCAAGCTTTTGTTTCCTCCGTGGCTCTTCATTTGCTCCCTCCACTCCCTCTCTACCGAAAGATCGGGTTGCGGAAGCGTAACCTAGCGGTCAAAATTTGCATTACAACCAGTTAGTTGAGGACATAATTTCAGATTTTCGCGGCTTCATGTGGCGCAAAATGGAAAGTTCAACAGAAAAGTTTAAAATTGCCCTACGCTCGGCGGAAAAATGGCAGAACGGCCCTACGGCCCTACGACAAGAAAAAATTTCCCAAAACGCCCTACATGTAGGGCGAAAACCCTACAGTTGGCAACACTGAGCCACATCTTTTCTTGCGCACCTATAACAATGACTGCATATATGCTAGCCTAGACTAGACTTATTACTACAGTTTGCTATCTAGCAGTCATAGAGTTTTAGCAGTTACTTTCTTCCTTCATTAACACCCCTGAAGCAAACTAGGCAGACGCCATTATAGTATTTTGTTAAAGTTGATAATAGCAAACATATATATAATGGCAGTATATTTTCTTGATGCGAGCAACGTCTTTTGTTGTCGTAAGTTGTTGCTACTCAAAAGCGAATAAAAATGGATTAACAAACGAAGTTATTATCATCGTCATCTACATCTAGATTGACTGTTTTGTGTTTTGTTCAGCGTCCAAGCATTCACCATTCACTGTTTGTGAGCTTTTCACAAACAGAACGGCCGGATACAAAAATTATTCCCCGCAGACATACGCAAACACACGCGCACACGCATACACACACACACACACACACACACACACACACACACACACACACACACACACACACACACACACACACACACACACGCACACGCACGCACTCACGCACGCACGCACGCACGCACGCACGCACGCACACAAAAGCACCGTGCGTCAAATCCACGCAGGCAAACAATTCACTCAAATGGAGGCTTAGCAATAGGCACTATATTAGCAAGACTATGTGAGCTCAAGTATTTACACCTAGGTTTACGACCCGGTCGTGTACTGTTTTGGTGGCTTGGAGGTTAAGTACTCGCCTACTGATTGAAAGGGCAGTGGTTCGAAACCCGCTCCGTGACCTTTTTTTTTTTTAACCGTGTTTTAATTGAAGGTTTTCTGCCTTAGGTTATATTTTGACATTGTTGTTGCTCTTGTTGCTCTCGTCTGGCTGTGTCCCTTTTTTTTCTGTCGCAATATATTTCTACCGCAAGCTCTGCCCCAAAAAACAGTACACCGCTTCAGCATTTAGTTGCAAGGATAAGCCATTTTACAACGACCCTGAAGGAAAACACAGACTAGGACAATCGGAAGCCACTTTTTAGGTTGTTTTTGTTTTCATTGCTTCGTTTTCTATTCGGCTTTTTGTGTTCTTTTTACTTTTTGTGGTCTGGATATTCTTCTCCCTCCCACTTTTTTTTCGTAATGGGAGGGACGAGGCACTTCGAACAGCCTCGTTCAATATGTATCCTTCTTACGCCACTGTTTCATACAAACGTACCAGTTGGTAATATTAATTCTGCGAATTTATCAGACCTTACTAGCACGAAATAACGTATACAGTGCTGCAGAATTTCCACAAACCATCGGCATTGTTTCTTACCATCTCTAGCCAAGCCAAAAAACTTAACCTTTCGAGTATAATTAAGGCTTACATATTCGACTTTATGTTTACTTGAGGAAGCACAATCTTCAGAAAAAGAATGTAAGGCAACAAATAGTTATCCTTCTTCCCAGTGTCCTAGAGGCAACACAAAAGACATAAGTCAGTCTTTTGACTTCATTTTGCCTTCAGTACATACATAAGCAACAGCATTACGGCACACAGAAGAATTAAGACAGCAAATTCAAGTTCTATCTTACAGCCTTTGTCCTAGAGGCAACACAGGGGAAACAGGCCAAAGTCTTTTGACTTCATTTTGCCTTGAGTACACACATGGACAATAGCATTGCGGAACTCAGAAAGAGAAGAAAGCAAGTCATTTTTAAAGTTTTATACCTCTCATCCGAAATAAAATCTTCGTATAGAAATTTAAACTTTGTCTTTACCATAGTACATATAAAGGTAAAACATCATGGCTGTTTATCCGGCAGTCTATAAAAAGTACACAGCCTGCTTATGTCCTAGAGGTAACACAAAGGAAAAGTCAAAAGAAAGGCCACACAGTCAACATGCAGGAGACACAAAGTAAACAGAAAGGAAAAGTTCATTTTCATAAGGGTTCACTGCTCGTGTAGAAAGAAATCCTGAAGTTTCGCTATGGTTGAAGCCTCGCGCGGCATAGGGCAAGCTTCGCCAGTTCTTTTTATTTTGCAGTTTGATCCAAACATGTTTTCCACAAGTGGTTGTCGAGTGACACGACTGTATCCAAGTAAATGCCTGACAACGCCGTGCAACTTTTCAAAGCGTAGCCGCAGTGCTTAACACAACCCGAAATTAACCAGACGTAGCCGAGACAACAAAAAATGCATTTACAAAAAAAGAAAAACGTTTTCGCAAACCCAAATTTTATTGCGCAAACAACATCATGAGCATTAGGCAAACGCATACAAGGAATACATGCAAAAAGATCTTCTATATAACTAGAGATAAGAAAATACTCATTGTTACCTCAAGTTTACAAAAGAAATGCGGATAGATAATCTAGAAATGCGGATAGATAATGCGGATAGATAATTCTTACTCGTCTGGCTGTAAGAAGCAGGGGAATTCGCTTATTGCTTGTGCCAATATCTATGGAGTACGTGTGGTACTATTTTGATGTAGGTGAAAAATTCCAGGACATCCATAAAAAAATGCTTGGTATTCGTTAGGCAAATAATTCTTCACCATCACTCGTTTTAACATGAGTTTTCGCTATCAGCTAATTTCTTACTTCGCATAGGTTTTATCTTTGCTGATATATTCTAACGCATTACCCTCTCATAATTTCGAATCTGCGATAAATGTCCAAACCAGACCTCTATTCCCGTAGCAGTGTTTTTCATAATAAAATAACGTGCGCAACTTCATTCGAGCATACCGGTACCAACTGATCAGGAAGCCAAATTTTGTCACGCCAAGAAACGGTTTGCATTTTTTTGTGACGTTTTCTACTATACTAAACAGTACCATAACCAGGAACGAAGAAATACAAAATAAATATCTTGCTACAGCACGAAACCGTAACCTCTTTAAAGCCCGACTTCCCAAGAAGCACAATTTAGCATTGAGTTACGGGTAGGGGAAAAAAACACAAGTTCGGTTCAGCGCGTTTAGATGCATAGCCGATACGGGACTTCCAAAAAGCAATCCTCTTAAAGCGTACCATAAGACTAACTAGTATTAGCGTGTTTTTTTTTTTTTTTTTTTTTTGTGTGTGCTAAATTTCTGACCCTAGTGTATTCGCCACTGCCCTCAACTTGTAAATTTCAAATATTGCTTTAAAGCCAGAATTGGGGAGCGCACTTTCACGACGAAGTTTGTGTGGGGGAAAATTTTGCGCCTCAGGACGCCGTATGTTCTTACGAGTGAACTACATGGAGCGGAGACCCGCCGCCGTGTCGCCGCTGAGTTGCTCTCAGTATGGCTTACTGAGCCCCTATACCCAGGGTCAACCGGGTGGGTTCAGTAAACAGGCCGAGTGCAGGAGCTTCCCGCGTATGTTTTCCGTTGTTTGACGACTCTGAGTGATTCTGGGGCATTTCTTCCGCTGAAATGTTCATTTTCTGTTCTCAAAAAACGTCAAATGGGGTAGACAAAAAAAGAATGCGCCCGGGAAGAACGTAACTAGGTACCTTTACAACATAAACCGGCATTTCAACGAAGTCTTTTATATCTACAGATTCTGGAAACGGGACATCACGAGGGAAAGGTCCTCTGATAATATCAAAGGGATTGCATTGCTTTTGGATCCCGGGCGGGTTGCTTGCGAACAAAAATGCTAATCCCCGAGCAGGTACAGGAAGAATGGTGCGCAGGTTGCGGCAGGGAGCCAGAAACCTCAGGACATATTGTAATGGCGTGCAAAGATATCCGTCCAGTCCTCAGCGAGAGACACATCCAGCTTCCCGAAGCCCTTGGCTCTAAGTTTGATGGAAAAGTGAATTCTAAAGTAGTAGAGGTTACTGTTAGTAAAAGATCGAAGGTTGGAATTCTGGTGGGAAAAGAGCAGAGAAACTAAGAAGACTTGCAAAGAAAGGAGTAAGATCAGCACTAAAATACAATGAAGGGGCATTTTTTACCATACAAAGGTGATGGTACAGTGGCGCGACACCTAAGCTCGCTGTGCAACGCCACCCCGTTACAAAGAAGAAGCCGCTGAGCATCATCATCATCAGCGTGCCATACTGGGCCATCAACAGAGACAGGTTTCTGCTTGTTTGTAGTATTTGAGAGGCCCACGCAGTAATACCGCCTGTTCCCCACGCACCGTTCTTGCAGAGGGGCCCCATATCGCTGTTAAAAGGACACTGAAGTGAACCGCGAACCTTGCGGGGATTACTAGCGCAAATTGTGTTCCGGAGTCCCTAGGCCATGTCTCGACCACTCTGGGTGCGTTTACGCGAATTTATTTAGTAGAAAAATCAATTCCAAAATGTTGTCCTCCTCTCTGCGTCCTCGCCCATTTTGTGTGGCGTTTTTGTGTGACGTCAGGAGGAGATGACTTTGCTTGACTGCGCTACTGCACGGCTCGCCGAACTTCCGACAGAGTCAGTCGGCCCACCGTGTAGTCCGCCGGCCGCCGACGGGTCGTCGAAATTCGCTCGCTCAGTTGAAACTAAGCCACGGCACGTTTGTGAACGAAAGAATGTGATTTTTTTTTTCTAGCTGGTACAATGTATACCAAGCTCAAAGTCCAGGTCGCTCCACAAAACCGCTGCCCAAACGCACATGCGACGCTTCGCTGACTGGTACGCTACGGGGAAAATTTAAGGCCGCTTGAAGGCAGGAGAAGAGTCAGCGAAGTCAATATAGATACTGAGGAAATAAAATCAACTGATAATTTTACCGTACAGCGTAAAACTAAGGAGCACGAAGCACTTTTTTTGCGCTGGGAGAACAAGCACAGCGGTCAGCAGCACGACCACAGATCTGCGAACGCTTTTCCGTCTAAGGAATGCGATTGCTAGACAGAGATATTCCGGAAATTTGGGGGACGCTTACTGAACGAGCGCTATACCACAAATAGTCATCTAAGCTGCTTGCAATGATAACACTAAACAAAAGAGTAAACTGGTTATACAGTATATACCTTATATATCCCTCACCGGCAGCGCTGGTTCCTGGCCAAATCGCCTGAAGCGCTAGGTATTCTATTTTGCATGTCGCAAGTTCGAATCCATGAGGGTACATCCTTTTGTTTTGTAAGTAGATGTCTTCGTTTTCGGCCAATGTTTCCTATACTGAATTTGCTATTATTTCGGCCATAAGGTTCATTGCTCCACAGGCGAATTCGCAGAACGCGCGCAGACTGACACTGACGCGCTAGCGAGTTCTCGTTGGTGTGCCGCGGCCATAAGGAGAGACTGCTTGCGGGCAGTGGGCGCAGGCCAGATTCAGCAGACCCTTGGCCTGGTGCGAACACGCTTTTTACGATACGGGCATGAGTGCGGCACGCTCCAAAGATTGAGGAAAAGCGCATGGAATTTGAGCGCCTGCGGTTACGCGGAAGGCGCTCATCCACTGCGTAGGCCTCGGCTAGTGACTGCTACGATTCCAAGCCTTCCTGCTAGGCTTATCTGATGCATTTTAAAGCCGGCAACTTGACATAAGCGCAGTATGGCGATTATTGAGATATCGAGACTGCCCATCTAACGATAACGTCTCATGTCAAGCATGGTGTTTCACACAACCGAAACGGAAAATTGTTTGAATGCTAGTCTCGGACATCGTCCAGTCACGTAGCACATTTACCTGACGTCCCTGCGGTTAGTTGGCGCAGCCGCTTCAAACCACGCATGGTAATTTTTCTGCTTTCAGGCTTTATAAAATAAATACCGCCTTATCGCCCGGATAAACGATGAAAAGTGCGTTCATTTGAGCTAGTCTGCACAGTGTCAGCTAAACGGGAGCTTGACAAATTCACTTAAGTGTCCCTTTACACAAGTTATGGAGCAGGATCGCCTTTATTTAACCCAATAAAAGCTATCGTGCATGCATATATCTCGGCAACACAAGCCATGGCAGTTGGATTGGGACAGTGTTTCGCTTTGGGCTTCACTTATAAGAATAGCGCGGACTTCATTATTTTCCTCGAACGATCTCTGATTTACAATCCGTTTTTTTTTTAGGTCGAATACACGCGAGCCAGGTGTACACCCGCCCAATTTTTTACCAATATCACGGGAGCGTCGACCGTTCGGTCGATCAGCGCCGGGTGATGGAGTGATACGGCAAACTGGGCGAGAGTAGCCGCATGCGCAGTAAGCAAAGGCCGCTGCTGCCGTCATCTGCTAGGCTGTTCCAAGAGCAGACAGTCGCCCCCGATTTTAGGTATTTGCTTATCACACCACCTGCCATGCTCAAAATTTTTTTTCAAGACCAGGCACGTGGCGCCAATTCAAAACAGAGTAATCAGCACTGCCGAGCGCAGGGTTCGTTCCGCGCAAGGATCGTTCGGCAACGCTGATTACTCTGTTTTCAGTTGGCGCCACGTGCCCGGTCTTGAGGAAAAATTTCGAGCATGGCAGGCAGTGTGATAAGCAAATAACAAAAATCGGGGGTGGCCGTCTGCTCTTGGAACAGCCCAGCAGACGACGGCAAAAGCGGCCTTTGCTTAGTGCGCATGCGGCTACTCTCGCCCAGTTTGCCGTATCACTCCAGCATACGGCGCTGATTGACCGAACGGTCGGCGCTCCCGTGATATTGGTAAAAAATTGGGCGGGTGTACGTCTATCAAACTTCTTTGCTTTGAAATGCTTCCAAAGCAGCTGCAAGGCAACGGTGTGCACATGCTATTGAGGGCAAATTGGAATACCTGATTGGTTCCTTCGGTATGCCGCTTCGCCGCCGCTTCGTCACCGCTTGGCCACCACCGAACATTTCTGACCCAGTTACATCGGCGGCGGACGACGTTTTTTCCACCGCCGCGTGTCGGACTGGCGCCGCCCCGTCCCCGTCACCGCAACAACTGCCTCGTAAGTTTCTTTTTCCCGCAAGACATTTAAATAGGGATCATAACGGAGCCATTTTCTTTCGTTACCTTGGTAAGGCTAACCACAACGTAAAGTACTTTTGGTCTTGTAAAGACGATTTCCTTTCTTGTGCTGCCTAAACCCCAAAAATGTCTGTCTGTCTGTCTGTCCCTCGCTTCAGCCACCCGCCAAAATATAAATGGATTTCAATAAGGAGAAATTTATATTCGCAAAACGTGCCCAAACGAATAAATCTGTAACCAGACTTCACACTTGTCAACATTGTTGAGCAAACAGAAAACATTACGCATATTTCAGTCAAAAAACTATTGCGTAACGGGTACTATGTGCGCTTATATATGCGCTTATATTATAAAACATATGTGCGCTTGATTTTTGCGAGAGCAAATTTGTGTAAAAAGACGAGTTAAATACACCACCGCCTAACAAAGAACTTTTCGGAGTATTTGTCTGCACTGACAAACAAGACGAGCTGTTCTAGCAAAGCCACAAGAAGTTGCTCTGGTTGTCGCTTGGGGTACTATACTCGGTTACAACTCAACAACGGCACCACCTCATGTAGTGTATCAGTCCGCCAAAGCGCCGGACCCATGACGTCAGTGCGCGTGCGTTTTGAAAGGGGTTTGCTGCGAATGCGTGATATCGTCTGCCTTGTCTCACGCAGTTTGTTTGTCGTCACTGGGGTCGCTTATACGCATATTAAGTCCAAAAAATCACGGAAACGGCTCACGCCATGTTCAAAATATTCCCAGTAACACCCTACTTGCGCCGCGCGGAGAAACATCCGGCTACGGTGATAAGACACAGCGGCAACTTCCGGTGCCGTTCTTAAGTTGTCACCGAGTATAGTGCTCACCACGCTGCTCGTGTCCTACGGCGTCCCATACGTGTCCAGAGTGCAGCCTAGACGCTCGCTCCAAGCTCTGCCAAATTATATTTGGCAGCAGCGGCGACAGCGTACGCATCGTTCTAATCGTGACACTTATCCAGGTTTCTGGCTTCATGGACGCTGCTCGACCTTCATGACAAGCTGATCGCTTGTCGCCCGGACCACATCATAGCACGTGCGTGATCATCGGGAGCCACCCACGTGGTACACCACAGTCACGCCTGCGCATCGGAACCTGCAATTGGCTGCCTCACGGACCCTCCGTCTACAAAAAGCTGACCCGGCCGCCGCCCCGGCTTCATTTGGCAGCAGCGGCGACAGCGTACGCATCGTTCTAATCGTGACACTTATCCAGGTTGGTGCTCTGGTCTATTGCTGGTGTGTTTGCCTTGTACCTTTTTTCTTTTTTTTTGTTGCCGCTGCTGCCAAGCGAAAGTGCACCCAAAGTCAAAGTGATGGATGATGTTGCTAAGGCACTAAAGGGGTTCAGACAGGAATTGCTGGACATAAAAGCCAGCATAGTAAAAGAACTTAGAGAGGAATGCAACGAATTGAAGAAGTCTGTCGAGTTCATGAGTAAACAGTTTGATGCCATGTCTGAGCGGTGTAAGAACATTGATAAAGAAAACGCCGAACTGAAAAAGGCGAATGCGGCCTTATCCGCGGAATGTGACGTGCTGAAGCAACAAGCTAGGCATTTCGAGAACAGAGTGACCGACCTTGAGCAGTACTCAAGAAACAAAAACATCGAAATAAAAGGCCTCACAGAAACAGAGCAGGAAAAGCTGCCCGAGATGATAAAAAAACTCGGTGACGTCGTCAATGTACCGATAGCCAAAAAAGACATGGAAGTCTGTCACCGGGTGCCGAGGAAGGTTGGAGAATGCCCGAACGTTGTAGTGCAATTCACCACACGCACTAAGCGTGATGCAGTACTCGAGGCTGCGCGTAAGCGGCGTGTGAACACCGCTGATTTCGGGCTAAAAGGCCGCTCTCCAGTATACATAAACGAGCACCTTTGTTTATCTGTTAAGAGGTTGCTTGGACAGGTCACTGCGCGGAAGAACGAAAAGCACTGGAAGTACGCATGGACGAAGCAGGGGAAAATATTCGCCAGAAAAACAGACGAGTCGCGTGTGCTGAGGGTGAGGTGCGCTGACGATCTGGAAAAGATAGAATAGACCGTGGCTATGCTCACTGCTGGCCTTGTCCTTATTGCACTTCGCCTAAAATGTCTGTCGATGTAGTATCCCCTAGCTATGTAAAGCAGTGCTGTAGCACCACTAGACATGGCCTATCTTTTTTCCATTTAAATGCGCAATCTTGTTGTGCTAAGGACGATGCCTTACATGCGCTCTTCGCCTCCTTTGATTTTTGTTTTGACATAATCATGTTAACCGAAACATGGTATCAGAGTGACCATGATGTGTTGGAAATTTCCGGATATAGCTCTTACTTTCTTAATCGCCGTTCCAGAAGAGGTGGAGGAGTACTGGTACTGGCAAAAAATTTCCTAAAATGTGATATGGTCGCAGACTTTACACAAATGAGTGACGACTTTGAAGCTTTGACTGTCACATGTGATCGCAACGTTTTCGCTGTTGTATATCGCCCCCCAAGGGGAAACACGTCTGCCTTTTTTTCATTTCTTGATGCTTTATTGGGCTGGGTAAACAATAGCGGCTACAACGTGTTCATTGGTGGCAATGTAAATATAGACATGCTCAATTCATCACCTGCAAACCGTGAACTCTCAAACCTTCTTAAAACGAACTTTTGCGTTAACACAATTATTTCACCCACTCGAATTCAACGCAGTTCTGCAACTCTGCTTGATGTGTTTATCACAAACATTAATCACGATAACCTACACTCTGGAGTTATTGGCGCCGACATAAGCGACCATTTACCAATTTTCTTAATTTATGATAAAAATATTTCAGACGGCTCGTCCAAGAAAGCTAGTGCAGTGACTTTTCAAGATGTCAACCCGAGAACGTTAGAACAGTTCCACAATAAATTACTACAAATAGACTGGGAAGATGTGTTTTGCTTAAATGACCCAGATACGGCCTATGAAACTTTTCTATCAATATTTAAAAAGGTGTACACTAGCACGTTTCTGCAAAAGGCTTCTACAACTAAAAAATCTCGCAAACCCTGGGTAACAACTGCTGCACTAAAACTTATAAAACAAAAAAACTTTCTTTACAGGCGCTTCTTAAAAACCAGGGATTTAAGCGATCTCAGCGCTTTTAAGGCTTTCCGAAACAAGGCCAATAAATTTCTTAAACAAGCAAAAACAAACTATCTTCATGATTTATTCAATGCAGAAGTAATGAAACGTAGCGATATTGTGTGGCGGCGGCTAAATACTGTTCTTGGACGTGGACAGTGCAGGGAACGCATCCAGGAATTGACAATAAATGGCAATGCCGTGTCTGGCGAAGCCTTAGCTAACTCTTTCAACAACTTCTTTGTCTCCCTGAATATAGCCACTCACGACCCCCAATGCATGCAGTACATAAGGCAAAGAAATAGCCAAAGTGCATTTTTAACTCCTACAAGCCGGGAGGAAATCCACAGCACATTTCGGTCTTTCTCCAATAGCAGATCTTGCGATACAGATAATCTTCAAATTCGCCCAATAAAATACGTTATAGACATAGTCTCCCCCGTCCTCGAGCACGTCTTTAACCTCGTACTTGCGCATGGTAGGTTCCCAAAACGTATGCAGACAGCAAAAGTAACTGTTATACACAAAGGCGGTGATAGGGATGACTTGTCTAACTACAGACCCATTTCAATCTTACCCATTTTTTCAAAATGCCTGGAAAAAATAATCAATGAAAGAATGTCAAACTTCTGCGAAAAACATGACATATTAATCCCAAATCAATTTGGCTTCAGGAAGGGCTACTCCACAGAGTCAGCCCTCCTCAGGCAAAAAGAGCTCATTCTACAAGGAATCGAACAGAAACTTTTCACGCTAGGAATTTTTATCGATTTCTCCAAGGCGTTTGACCGCATTAACCACCACACATTATTAAAAAAATTAGAAGCCTACGGCTTTAGAGGAATATTTCTAACACTGATAGAGTCATACCTGAAATATCGCCAACAACAAGTCATTATAAACGATAAAACGTCCAGTTTAAAACATATTTCATGTGGGGTACCACAGGGAAGCATCCTGGGACCACTTCTTTTCAACATTTATATAAACGACATTATTAACATAGATGACATTCCAAAATACATTATTTATGCAGATGACACGAGCTTGTTTTTTACATCCAAAGATACTACACATCTAATAGGTCTAGCTAACTCTGTTCTAGATAAATTAAGTACTTGGAGTAAAGTAAATGCATTGGCTATCAATACGTCCAAAACCAAGGCCGTGCTCTTCAGGGCGAAAAACCGAATCATAAATGTCACTGACTCCCTTCGTATTGGGAATTCCTCCATTGAAATTGTCTCCACAGTTAAAAGTCTTGGAGTCACATTTCACGAACACATGACGTGGAATGATCATGTCGAAAAGGTCACTAACAAGGTTTCGCATGTAGTTGGCATTCTAAGAAGGCTCCGAACTTTCCTACCGACAAAAATAAAACTTATGATATACAACGCACTTTTTCTTTCACAGATTAGCTACTGCCACCTAATCTGGGGAAACACCACTATTTCAAACATAAACAAGCTACTCCTACTACAGAAAAAAGCTCTGCGTGCAATTTCTAACGCACCATTCAATGCCCACACCGAACCACTTTTCACAAAGCTTGGAATTCTTAAAGTTGGATACATTTACAATCACATTTTACTTAAGCGCTATCATGCAGGGCAAAGAAGAAGGCAAACTTTATCGCACAGTTATCTAACCTAACCCCAAATAATTCCAGCTATCACACGCGCCATAAAGAACACTGGAAAATACCTCGCGCTCGCACAAATTATGGTGTTCAAATGCTCGCGCATGCATTGCCATCCTTACTAAATTCATTAGATCTGTAACTTCAGATCGGGCTTCTTTTGTGGGTGTGTGTATTTGTACTCATGTGTCTGACTTTTGCCCTAAATAACATGTTAATAACTTTTTTATAGGGTATCTATTGCAACAACATGCAAGAATGTAAATCGGATGAAAGGTTGTGCCGGTTATTTACTGTATAAATTTTGGATTCTCTTTTTTGCTTCTGTTCTCGTTTTTTTTTTTTTCCATTGTGTAATGTTTGTGTAATATTTGTCTCCATTGTTTAATGTTTTCCATTGTGTAATGTTTGTTTCCATTGTGTAATGTTGTTTCCATTGTGTAATTGTTTCCATTGTGTAATGATGTACCGCTGTCTCCGCTGCTGCACAGTCAACTTTGGTTGACTTTATAGGACTGTCAGCTTCCTGAGGGGGTGCGGACCCAGTCAAGCCGATCCTGCAAAGGCTTTTTGTCCGTGCTCCCAACATCTTGGTGAAAGATGTTGAATAAATATGATTTGATTTGATTTGATTGCAACTTTGCTTTGGCCGGCGGCCGAAGCATGGTTGATCGCGCTTCCGTTAGCGCGGCGAAACCGCAAGCGCGGCTTGCTTCACCTTGGCTGAGCTTGAAGGTCAGACAAGGTCAGACGGGGGGTTACCAGGCGTTTCCTGGGTTTGTACTAGGAGTAACGAGCTTCGCTCGTATGGGAATTAAGACTCTGTTTGCAGAGGAGTCGAGTGCTTCACCATTGCGCTATCTCCGCATGTTTTCTTTTTTTTTTTTAGTTACCGGACAATAGTTAAGTTAGTGCGTGCCGCTTGAGAGGGGAACCTTATGGCACGTGAGTAGAACAGCATAGCCTGTCACAGATAACACTAATTCCCGGGAACATGTGGCGTGAAATGGTGGTTGTTTGCCTGCGGAAACAATTGAACAAAAAGTCGAAGAAACGGAAGCGAAAAAAGCGACGCCAACACGATGTAGCAGTGAAGAACTATGTGAAGTATGGCATCAAGACACCATTATTTTTTCGCCTTCAATGTACGTAAGCAGACGTAAGTACTCCGAGGAGTTTTTCTTTTCAGGGTGCTAGTATAGTGCGTTTTCTCTTCTGTTTGAGGATTAGCTCCGTTCCCTACATATGCCTATTTCGCACTTGCGGCACCCGTGAGAGTGTAGCGCAGGCTTATAAAACCTTTGCTTTTTTTCAAAGCGTACGCGTGTGTGTAAGCCTGCATTCTATATTTTGTCTTCTTCCTGCTGTAGCCCTGATGTCTGATATTCACCACTCATCAACGTAGTCACCCCCCCATCTGGTGTAGCAAGCCTTGTCCCTAGCAGGGCTGACCTCACCAGTTCACATTAAAGAGCATTCTCTCTCTCTCTCTCTCTCTCTCTCTCTCTCTCTCTCTCTCTCTCTCTCTCTCTCTCTCTCTCTCTCCAAACATTAGGTACGGGCAAGATTTATCTTTTATTGCTGCCTGTATGTCTGTTCTGTGGCCCACGCTCGTTATTGTTTCTATGTTCTGGGGTCTTTCCCCGTGGACAGTGTTCGTACCTAGCTGGCTTAGTTAATTTTTGCAAGTATGCCTCCACTTGAGCTTTCTCCGCGTTCCATCAATCCTCGAAGCACGTACCAACCACAAGAACCAACCAACCTGCAGAAAACCTTCACCCTTCCTTCCCAAGGAAAGTTCAGAAAAGTACGAAAGCTTCCTGACATCCCAACTGCGGGAAAAGTGCGTCAGAATTTTCCGCTAAAAGCGCATCCAACCTTCGCTGAAAGTGCGCCCGATCGGTCGTCAAATCTCGAAAAGAGTCAAATCACGAACGAAGAACCAACTAGTGCGACAATTTAATGCAGCTGCGAATGATCAAAATGTATTCCGATACGTGGCTTATGACTTGAACTTATAATTTGTTACACCTTCTTCCTGATTGATGCGCGTATTGTCTTATCAAAAGCCGTTCCTTTGTCGCGATTTTCAAGAAGCCGTTTTGACCCAATTGAATCCTGGTTTAGCGCATGCTCCGTGTGTCGAGATATACTATCAGACATTTTCGGTCGAGCAGCCGGTGTATAGGGAAACGCATTCGCTTCTTGACAGGACAAACACCACCGTACCCACTAAGAAAGCTTTCGTCTTTAAAAATGTAAAAGCGCTTGCCCACCATTTTCAATCAGGTAACGGTGGTCTTAAGGTCAAAGGATAAAGAACGAATGTAAAGAGAAAAAGCTTGGAGCACATTACAATCCTTCGACTTACAAATGAGGAAATTGTTGAAATGCCGGTTTGGGTTATAGCGTGTAGGCATACACTGAATGACAAGCTTGTTCCCGACACCTTCGAAGGTTCTTAAGTTGGAAACCCAACATATTCAGACCTAGACCCAAATATATAATCATGTCATTGATGACATCAGTTGTAGTAGGTGGTTTCTTTCCCCTATATCAATTAAATTCCCACTAACGCATGACGTAGCAGAAGTTTTAAAAGTGGCCTTTAGTATGTTTGTTTTCTTCGTCAGTGGCAGCTTTGCTCTGCCGCTGGACTCAACTGAGGCGTGATATTGCTGCCTGCACTGGTGACAGTAAACTGCGGAATTGCGTGACCAGTTTGTGTATGGTCTTGTCAAACTGGTTCATTATGTTTTGAGACACGGCCACCAATCATCAAATTTTAAACGTTGGTTTCTATCAGTGGTGGGCCAACATTTTCGCGACACATTTCGATTTCTTCCTTCCTCACCAGTTGCTATGATTATGGTAACGGTGAGGTTTGCACGAATCGTGCTTGGAGCAAGGCGGTAAAAACATTCTTCGGCACTGTTTGGAAGAATTCCTGAAATATAAGGCGAAAATATTTTTAAACGTGATTGAACTTCCTCAGTTGGTTCCCTTGCTGACGATTGAATACACGAAAAACTCATGGCCTCTTATTTGCGATTTCTTAACAAGTGCAAAGCAAGCCAGCTCAGCAATGATCGCAGCTTATTTTCCCGCAGCGCATTTTCTATCCTCCGCTGTTCCTTCGCCGCAGCTAGCGCGGCACGAGGAACTTCAGACTCGCCCCTGGGTTGGCCAATGTCCATTCTCCGCGGATAACGGACAATACGTATTGCTCTTCGGAAGCTGGGTCTGCAGCATGCGACCGTACGGCGCAGGTGATAGGGCGTGCAAGATAAGATAAGGGGCGAGCGGGCAACGGGTCCCGGTCGTGGCAGACCGGCCGAGATTGTCGCCATGGCCGTCCAGTGGCGGCGTCGCTATCGGGTCGCCGTTGTGCGCGCGCGCGTACGGCCGGCTCAGCCGCGACCCCAGTGACCGTTCGGCGGTGCTCCGAAGCCCCTCGCTTGCCAACCCTGGGCCCCCGTGGTAGAGCGGACCGAGACCGTGGTGGGAGCCTCGGGGCTTCCGTGACCTTTAACCCTTTTGGAAGGGCGGTGATGCTTCGTCGTCGTCGGGGACACTCCGAGGTAGTTCGCCTACTCCCGGTGGTGATCCGCTCTTCGGTGCGAGTAATCCTTCCGGTACGCTACCACAGCCGCCGCCACCGGTGAGTCAATAGTTCGGACCGTCGGAGTGAAGCCATCGTCAGCGACAACGTGCCACGTGCCACTACGAAACTGCCGCCTTGCACTCCGAACAGCTTGTGTTGTGCCATTGAGGATATCCTCGTGTTGAGAGCGACCAAGAAAGACGGACCTGATGGTCACGAAGAATTCGTTGTCGTGAAACCATTCGCAGTACTGCTTTTCACGGATTATTCAGCAGGCAGTTGCACTGTTGCCAAAGAAGAGAGGCGGGGATCACGTCGGTTATACTGCTGGACATCAAATCCGGTATTCGGCTTCACGTGGCGGGACGTTTTTGGTGGTTGGGGCGGCAGTCTGCAGGAACTCTAATCCCTCCGCGGAAGTTTGAATAACACTAAACTTCGCACGACTAGCAGGAAAGGAACAGGTGGAACGCTTGTGTTTGTTTGCGAAAGTTTCGATGAATCGTTTCAGGATCCTCAAGTACTATAGTGTTCATTAGTGTCAAAATTGCGAAATTCCCTACCAACATTTTGTGCATGTACGGTGCTGCTTTTCCTGAGTCACGGTCTAAGTGTGAAGACGCATTCGATCACTGGCTAATCGTAATCTTGATTGGTCTAAGAAAGAACTGCTCCTCACATGCGTCCAATGGTCAGCCACAACGGCCTGGACGACAAAGAAAAGAAGACCTACCCGAATCTATCGCTTCATACTATTTTCCGCAACACTCCGCGCACAGCTCAGTTTGGTTGGTTCTCGGCCTAGCTAAACACCGCCACGTTATTGCAGTGATCGTCGATACCCCCTTTTTAGGGACTAAAACTCGGTGTTCTACACTACGTTAACGAGCTTTGAGATGCTGTGGGAAGCATGTTTTCAGTGCATGGATAGGAAAATTCGTTCTTGAAGCATTTATAAAGGGTCTAATACGCCCCAGATTTCACGTCCTCCCCTCCCCCCCCTTCACAAAGCTCTCCAATATCCATTCCTTGTCGCGTCAAGTTAACATACTTATAAACTGGTTTGTCGGATTGTCCCAAACCCTTCATTTTCCTGCTGATAAACTACTTAAGACGACAGGGCGGCAAAGTTCTGCTGCCGATAACCCCGCATTTTTCCCTCAGGCAGTTTACACTCTCATCCATCCTTGTAAAACACATAGGAACCGCCATTTCCGTGCATTTCAGGGGGAGTGTCTTCTACTTGCATTTGTGAAACGGACTGGCTCCGTCTTTTGGTGTTCCAAGGTGATTGCAGTTAGAGGGTGATGTTTTTTACTGCACACGTTGCATCCGGCCTTCAATATTACTCTGTAAGTTTCAGGTAGGTTCAAATTCTCCCTAACGATTAACGTACCGTCTATCGGGCCACAATCTTTCTTTCTCCATTGCTGGTTTTCCCGTCGCTCACAAGACTCCAAGACTCCAATCGGACTGCTCAGCCTATATAGCCGCTGTAAATCAGACTCTCGAAAGTAACAGTTCCCCCTCCCCGACAGCCTGATACTTTTAACGACACTGCCTGGAGAACTGAGGGCTCACAAAGAGGAAATACAGTTGTACTCGTGGAGCTTGAACTTACCCCACCAGCCTGATGGATTTGGGCCCCGTCTCAACGATGATGTACGGAGACCGGTGGTCCGACTGCACCTACATGGCTGATCCCATGGGCCTCCAGCCCGGGCCCTGCGGCAACGGACAAGAGTCACAGCTCCTGGACGACACCCTCGATTACCGGTGAGTGTATCATGACCTTTGACATTACGTCATTTTGAGGAGGACCGATACCCTTATACAAAAATGTTTTGTTTGGAATTTTTGATGTAGTACTATAAGCCCATTGCGCCGGCGTCACTCCCAGAATTCATATTAAGTTACTAGCACGCGTGTTCGGTGAAACTTATAGCGGAGTTGAAAAGCAGCCGCGTATCCGCACCCGCCAAGCAAACCACCACGAAGAAAGAGCAGCGACATCCCGTGTATTTTCCGGAACAAAGAATATTCTACCTCTTTGTTCCATAGGTTTCAAAAGCTTTCCCTTGAATTTTCTTTCAAAATTTCGCCTCTCCGATGTCTTGAAATGAAAATACCTTCGGGCGTTCCAGCAACAAGTAACGCACTATTGTCCTTCGCATTGCAATATCTCTACTCTCTGGTCAATAACTATGCCGGTACGCTATCGACGTCCGTTGAGCATCATTTTTTTTTCTTTAAAGCAGTACTAATGCGTTTTTAAATTTCTGTAATTCAAATTTCTAATCGTTGAACATAATGGCAACGTGTTTCGTAAGCAGAAGTAGGTCAGTAGTGACATTACTTTGCAAAGCCTTTCAAGAAAACGTTATGTCACGCAAGGCGGCCTTGAATATGTAATGTCGACAGCGATTTTTACAATTAGGCTCCCAATTCTTGTCACTATAGTTACAGAAAGGCTCGCGGAAGACAGTAAAATGAGAATGCCGAAAAAACATGCCACCATGTTTTCCACTACTGAGGCGCAAACCTTTCTCACCTGGTTGCGGTGGTCAAGATAGGCTGTAGCATCCTTGCTGCTTGAGTGCTCACGCTGCGAACGAAAGTACGCGCCAATCACGCCCTTTTCTCAACAACCCCGTTGATAAGCTTGCATGTTGACTTTAACAGCAGGGAGCAGCCAGGAGATTCCTATCAACATGGCAGTTCGCGTCCAGACATTGTTAAACATGTGTTAGCGCCCGGTCAGCCCTCACCCTACTGTCGGGGAGCTAAGTATAGATTGAGGACGTCTTCAGTCTGTGCATGTGCCGCCTCCAACAGTGCACAGATACGTACCTGCATTTGTTTTGCATATGCCCTTGCAGTGCATACGTTGGCATCGGTCTTTATCCCTTAAGTGGTGCGCGCGCCTCGATTGCGCGTGGATAACGCGAAGTGGGATCGTTGCAGCCTTGCTTGGAACAACTAGAATGGCATTTCGCCTTGTCGCTTCTGTTCGCAGGTCCGCACAGAGAAAGAACTGTCCTGTGTACTGTTGATATGAAACTAGAACGATGGTACCGGTTCGTACAGTGCGTGGCCGTGGCAGGTTGGCTGCTGTGCGCCACGTTCAGGGACCCAACTACAGCTCCTAGGTCCGTGTTTTTGATTGGTGTTGGCGCGGGGGAGGGCGAGTACGGAGACAGTGCAACATTAGCTACAACAGCATGAGAAGGTAGACCAATGTTTGTCACGGCAGTTCCCGAAGGCATGACGTGCTGTGGACACACATTGGATTCTACGCGAATAACTCCATCATTTTTTTTCATTCCGGGTCACAGTGCCGTACACCTCTTATTCACTGAAAGTTTTTTTTTTTTTTTGCAGGCAAATGAAAACGCAACGCATTTTACTTCATCTGGGAGCTTAGCCCTTGTGTACAGACGAATAACCGGAGAACAACGTCATTTCGGTACAATAGCTGCGTATTATTCAACTATGTTAGACGAAGTGCAGCCGGAAATTGAGTCTTCACATACCATTTTGCCCCTTCCACAATTCCCGCGAAGGTTGCAGAAAGAAGCGAAAGATGAAATGTCTCTCAGACGAGACCAAGGGGACTAGACCAAGAGGCAGGTGTGGATCGATGTGTTTCAGCATCTGTTTGTTTAAATAGACAATAAACAACAAAAGTGTGTTAAATATTTTGTTGCGGAAAGAAGAAAAAGAGACCTGTGGGCCCAACCTCCGTTTGAAGAAAAGCTCTGGCCGGCGCACAGCCACCACGTACTCTCGCATGGCCGACATTATGTAAAGATTGTAAACACATCACTCACCTTATCATGCTTTGACTGATTCGCCCTGCGGCCCGTAACAATAATTTGCCGAATTTGGTTCTGACCGAAAATGGTCGGGCTCTTGAACCTTGAACCAGGTCGGGAAAGGCAATGCGTGAGCACGGTGCAGTACACAGCATGCACGTAGTTTGTACGTACTCCCGCGGTTGTCGAGTGGGCTGTGCTCAGGATGTTAGTACCGGCTGCATTTTGCCGATCAAATTTGTTTCATTGGCCATGATTAGGTGCCGCATCATTTCGCCTCCGTAGGATGCCCGTTGGGAGTGTACACGTTGAAAGGGCTTTCATTGAGTTCTCGGTGATAAAGAAAAAAATGCACGTATTGCAGAAAAACCATTGGTGAATGGCGGTCTTCGCAGTGTATTCGGATTAAGTAACCGGGATTTTAGTTGCGGTGAAATTTACACTTGTTGGTGTAATATCAATATCTAACTCGCTCTGCTTCCGAGTGCTTGTTTCTTCATTCCTTTCTTCATGTTACATGAATGGACACGCCATTTGTACTTCTGTTTTTTACGTTATTTTATGCTACAAACCACAATAAAACTAGATTGCAAACTCGCGCTAAAAATGCAAATATGCATCAATTCTAGACACGGTCGAAAGCCTGAAACGCGAAACCGTAGGCACAATGTATGCTTTGAGTTTGATTGAATGGCTACTGCGGTAAAGGTTCATATAAAATTTTAACGTGGAATGTATCATGTCAAAACCATGCAGATTTGTTTGTCATCGCTTTAACCGCATAAAAACCCTGGGTCTACTTCCGGCCACAGAAATAACGTTGCAAAATTCATTCCGGTCTCAACTGTTTCTGTTTGAAACTTTTATAAATGGACTAGCAACTTTCCCGAAAACTAGCACCAGGAACACTCTTTTCATAAGTCAGTTAGTTTGGCGCGGATGAAACATGGGGATAGAGAGTAACAAACCCTAGTAGTTTGCTGTTTACGCGTCCACAGTTGAAAAATTAGAACAACGAAATACCGAACCCGTGGACACCTATGCACTTTTCGGTCGTAATGAATTCGAAAGAACTGGTAAGCGCTCAACGCAATCAACTCAACTGATGTAACGCGCTGTGTTCTCCTTGAAGTTTAGCGCTGCGAATAATGCTTGTAGTTTTGATTACAGTTATGTAAAAACTGGGGCGTGTTACTTTTTTTTTAATTTAGAGCGCTTACTGTGGAAAATATTAGTTTGGTCGACATTGCTGAGAATTGTTCTCTCGCGCAGAGCAGCCTGCCTTGCGGGTGACGGCTGTGCCGCTGGGTGAGGCCAGGACGGCTTGGGCTTGATGACATGTCACTGCCAGGTGGCCCAGGCACCACCGTACTCTCAGCTTTTCACTTGGCCTTGAACATGCTCAGGTGTTGCCTAGCAGTGTACTTCTTGTGTGTTCGTAATATTTTCAATGGAATGCTTGCCAGTCACGTGGGTTTATAGAAGCGGTTTCTCTGCTCTAGGCCCGCGACGGTGGCGCCGACTGTTTTATCGCCAAATTTCTTTCACCGTTGTCACAAATCTTCACATTTATACACGGTAGGACGCAGCATCCTTCTACCGTGCGCTAGTCCACGAAGCCATCCTCGTCAGCTTCATTTTCACTCCTTCGGGTGTTTCCAGTTAATTTCTCTTTTGACCCTGACACCATCATTCCGCAAGCGCCCCTCCATGAGCTTTTTTTCCTGTGACCCACCTCTGTTCCATGCCGCTTTTTTTTAAAGATGAATTAGTAGCCAATTCACTAAGGAATCCACCTTAGAACGCTCCGGCCTACATCCCCAAGTAAACTTGACTGAAACGCTTCGGGGTCCGACATGACGACGATGCTGCGCAACACCCTTTCCTGACTGCAGCCAACGCTTGCTGATTTGAACCCCCCGTGTATTCGTTATCTGGTGGCACGCGTCCTTTAGATTGATTGATTGATTGATTGATTGATTGATTGATTGATTGATTGATTGATTGATTGATTGATTGATTGATTGATTGATTGATTGATTGATTGAACTTCACAGGTTTGTAAAACATTGTCCGATACACGTTTGCGAGTATGCGCTGATCCGTCCGTACGTGCTAGGCTTGACACACTGGCGTATTTATTTTCCGATAGTATAGGCGATTGATTCGCAAGCATCATACACCGCTATGCGAACATTCAAGAGCAGGGATACGTCCTTACGCGCAACTGTTGCGGTTTTTTGGACAGATTGGAGGGTGCTTGCCTGTTTACTGGCAAAAGAGCAACGACGCCATTACATCGCTGTCTATACTTGCACGTCTTGCTCCCGCCATCTATCCAGGGTTTGGCGACCCGAGCAGACACAATAGAAGAACCAGGCCCGCTTATCGTCGATACGATTTCTTTCTTGCCCGTGGGTCTCCTTTTTCTCCCTACATGACCTCCCCGAGTTATTTTTATTTTTCTTCTCTATTTATCTCTATGCGCACACCTGTTGACACAAAAGCCGAAGCCACACAGTAGACATGGGCGACCTCTGGTGACGGGAATAACCGTACGTGACTTCACCATTCAGTTGCACGCTTTTTGAGTTTTAACGACATGGTGCATTCGTGAAAGTCTCCTGACGGGTGCTTTCATTGTTCAGCCGATTTTGCCCCCACTACGCGAGTAGGTCCCACTTGTACTATCAAAATACGAAAGTATCCTATTCCGTAGTGAGCACACAGGAAATTCATATCGGACACAGGCACTCCGGGTGGCGAAGCGGGAAATCATAACCACTCTGCCCCCTTTCTTTCGGAGAAAGTTTGAAAAGTGCCGTTCGATGCCCGCGTTCAACGTCGTTACGAAGTCCAGGAGGCGGTACAATAATTCATTATGGTTCCCATACCTTGAAGGAAAAAGTACGGTTCGTTTGTTCATAAACGTGTGTATGTTCAACTTATGCGAGATGAAAAAAATGTTTCATTCCCTTACCTACGTGCAGCATATAGCTACGCGGAGCATTTTCCAGGCAAGTTAGTTCAACAATAGACTTGAAGCGCTATCTGTCGTCAAGAGGGCGGAACTTCTTTAGGTCACCTGTTGTGAAAAACTGTGTCGCGCATGTGCTTGCGTCACGCCATTCGCGTCGAAAGACGACAGTCCTCTGCCGCCCATTCCAGGTAACCCCTTCTCAACTCCAAATCTCCATGCTCCACTACTTTCCTCTCACTTTTATCATGAAGAGTTAAATGAAAATTCTTCAATATATTTCAATTTTCCCCCCTTAGCACTTCTCGCATGCTGTCTGTTGGTATAGCGCGAATCTTTTTCTTGGTATTTTGTTTCCTGTTCTGCCTCGAAGAAGCACGTGTTCAAACTCCCTTCTTTTTTGTGTTCGATTTTAGGTTATTACCGCAGCAATTTTTGACGCATTGTTTTTTTTTCATTTTCTGGAGTAAGAAAACAAATAACCGCGAATTCAAGAAGGACATGAGCACTCTCGGTTGTGTAACTACATTTTGTCTACAATGTGTGAGACTTCCTTTGCGGGAAATAATGTTGGCTTGTTTGTGCCGCGTTAGTAGAAAGGTTTGCTGTATTTTATTTCCTCATTCTCACATATGTGCCCTCTCTCCTGGATAAAAAAATATGATTTGTGCAGAGTAGTCTTGGCTTAAGAGCAAATCATGAAGGAATACGTGTTATCCGCATGCGAAACTTAGCCAAGTAATGTTTTGTAGCGGCCAGCGATTTGTTTTTCGTGTGGTTTTCGTTGCGATGTTTCTGTTAGTTGAATTGTCGCACAATCCAATGAAAGCAGGTTCGGGCTACAGGAATGATCTTCATGTAGCATCTTTTTAGAATACATTTGCCCCTCTTCCCCAAATGCAATTTAACGCTTGAGGCTGTAAGGTTCATTATGCGCACGCGGAATGTTTGGGAACGACCTAGAACCGCGAAACTTTTGCACCAAGGAATGATGTCACTAAGGATATCCCACTTTGAAGCTAAATGTTCAGGTGAGTAGTGTTCGGTGGTATGTAGGCAGTAGATATCATTCATCCGTTGTCTCTTCTTCCATTCTTTACTGCTGTTCGCTATGGCGACAACGTTATTCATACAGCCCATTTCTATGCCGTGTTAGATAGTCCATTCTATCCCACAAAAACAAATCCTCTCAAGGTGATTACAAAATTTCAGACCGCGAGGAAACGTCGCATTATTCACCTGACCTTACACCGATCAAGTCTTTTGTTCCGGCAAAAGCGACTTCGCCTACTCGAGGAGCGTATCATTCCTGGCACGGACAGCTCACACCAAAACACAATGCCTTTTAACATGCCACATCCCGGCAGCAAGAGAAAACAAAGGCATCGTGGCAATGCGAAACGGTCAAAAAAGAAACGCACACAGAACAACAGGAGTGATTGTTTATTGTATGGCTTAACGGGCCGACGCAACGCATGCGATGAGGCGCGCCGTAGTGGAGTTCTCCGGATTAATTTTGACCACCTGGAGATCCTTAACTCGCTCGAAATAACAACAGGAGTGAAATGCTACGGAAGGATAGGGGGTGACAAAAAAAAAGGCTGAAGTCGCCGGAATGGCGAGATAAATACATACAAAAACCGAAGGCAAATGTGGTTGAAATTCCCGCCTAATGACGACTTCATCAAAGCTTCCCATTAGGCAGCTTCTACTAAGAGCCCGCAGAAAAACTGTACAAATTGGGCCAGATCATCGCAGAAGACACATTTCGGGAGGCCACAGCGTTGAAAGCAGACAGACAACGAGAGATCTCATTAGACATCCTGCAAATAGATCTCCGACCGGACACAGGGGTGTCGGCGGTGTAGTGACTTCCTTACTCACTCCCGCCCTTCCCGCGTAATCACCGCTTCCCCAGGTGGGTTCCCTAATTCTCCCTTCGATTGATACGGGCGCTAAGGTTGTGCGCATGTCATCAGGCAGCGGAATAGTGCGGGTCCGTTTTCAAGCGGGACAGGTTCTGCGTGGACTTCGTACTGTAGGGGCCGTGCATCGAATCTTTTGCTGAACCGTCACACTGCCCACGTCTTTTCGCTTGCGCAACAGGTTGAAAAGAAGTAAAGATCAAACATGGCACAACACCAAATAGAGCGCAAACAGACGGGAGCAAAGGAAAAAAGCCGATCATTAAAAGGATCGCCATCGCAAAACGACAAAATATGAAAACAAGGGTGCAAACAGACACTGTTTGTTTAAACAAGGGTGTACAAACACCCTTTTTCAGGTGCTTCGAAGTTTTGCCAATGGTGATCATTGAAATGATGTATCAACTCGCCAATCCTTCAGTTTTAGCAAAAGACGAAGTATACTGGACAAGCGCCTTTCCGGCGTACTTAAGTTCACCGGGAAGGCGCTTGTCCAGTATACTTTTTTCTGGCGTCGTCTTTCTGTCATGAACCAAATGGCCCAGCAAAGCATTCGTGGCTGCGTAGATTCGATGTCTAACGCCATGTGAAGGCAGATAAAATAATTTGGGATCACTGCGTTACGTCACGACGAAGGCTGCGGGAGTGCCATCTATAGCACAATAGACCCTCGTACGAACTATGCACTCGCGCTGTACGTCTCAACCTACTCCACAAACGCTACTAATGATTGGCTATTGTTATGAGACCATCAGCGGCAGCCGCACATTCCACACTCACCCGTAACTGATCATTATAGTTACAAGTGCAGCGCTACAAATGTCCATTCCAGCGATAAACAATACCGCAGATTCCAACGGAGGAGTGTGAACCCCTATTCGCCCGAGATCGAACACAGTCGGCCCCTGGCGACGGCGGGACGAACCGCTCCTAGTGTGGATGGCGCTCGCGCGTCGTCTGCTCATTCACGTTGCGCGCGGCGCAAGACGCGTGCTGCACACGGTAAAACAACCAATATGTGTACTTGTTTTGCAGTAAGCAATGACATAGTTACCTCAACTTCCGCATTTCCTCTAGAGACGCAATATTCAGCGGCCGTTGCGGCTCAATGCGCTGGTTTAATTCCATGAAACATCTTCGCCGTCGTCACCGCTTGACAAGTGTGAAACGTGTTGTAAACATTGCTTCGACGCATTGCACTTTTCGTATTGATGAGTGCAGTCTTTTCCCGTTTGGGGAACGTGACAGGGTGTTTTTTTAGTTGGTGTGGTGGTTATTTAACGGATAAAAGTTTAATCCCCTCAACGGTTAAGAAGAGACAAGACCTGTGCATACCCGTGCATTTGCCACACCCTTCTAAAATTGCGCCGTGTCTTTATAGAAAGAAGACACAAACAAGGACAGTTACAATGCCCACGACCCGTGCCCTATTGTCCATACGTTACCGGGGGTGTGCGGGCGTTTTACAGCCGCAAGCGCCTGTGTAATCGAATTCTTCCCGTACCTTTTCGAAAATAAGTACCATTTTCGGATAGTTGTTGCTTATACTGTGTTGCTAATTTTACATATTATTTAAAATACGTTTGTGTGGACGCGCAAGCTTATTTCGGGGGGATTTCTGGGTAAAATTGAGCAGTTGTAAGTTTGTGGGCGTTCTGTGGCATTTCATGTGTCATTTTTACATATCCCATTTCCAAATCCCGACATGAATCACCTTGTCCAGAAACGAAGGCGTTGCGCTGCTGAGCACGAGGTCGCGGGTTCGATTCCCGGCCGCGGCGGCCGCTTTTCTGATGGAGGCGAAAAGCAAAAACGCCCGTGTGTACGAGATTTCGGCGCACGATAAAGATCCCCAGATGGTCAAAATTAATCCGGAGCCCTCCACTACGGCGCGCCTCATCGCCTGCGTTGCGTCGGCGCGTTAAACCCTTCAATCAATTGTCCAGAAACGTGTTTCGCTCAGCATAACTAAATGCCTAATATGGTCACGTCTAATTAACCCCTTAAGGTAGACCTAAGTTTAAAGAAGGAAGAAAAATCGCGTAGTATAATGCACGTTTTTGCCCATGCACATGTGAAGGGTGTGTGCCATGACTTGCTGAATTTTTTATTTTTCTCACAATAATCACTTTAAATACAATTTTGAAAAAGGCGATCCACAATTCCCGGACAATCTCGGGCCAAAAGGGCGAGTTGATCAGTTTGCAAAATACTGGCGTCTACTTGTTGAAGTACTGCTTTTTCACCGCTACGGAACACGACGCCTAGCGCACTTTCAATTGCAAGTAACACTGATAACCAGCGTTTGGCTTTTCGCGTTACGTGTGTTATCTTCTCGCTGCGCTTTGAACGTTGGCTGAACCGACCCCCGCACCCCCCCCCCCCTCCCACAAAAAATAAATGCACAGAAAACTTTTATTCGTGCCTTTTTTAACCAATCCTCAAGAATTAAATGCCGAGACAAAAATGAGGTTCAGTTTAGAACACAAAGTAGTTACCGTGAACCCGTTGCGCTATTTCATAACGAGAAATAAAAAGCAACGTTTACTACATCTGCAACCGGGCAACTTCATTTGCCATCTTTATGGTTCGTAAGCGACAGTACGCAAGAATTCAAACACATCTCGCTGCTCTAGGCACTTGTTAGATTTTAAAAGGAACGCAAATCTGTGCGTTCAGCCGTAACAGAAGCCGTAACAGAAAATCTGTGCTCACTGTGAGGTCCCAGAAGCTTGGTTTGCACACTGTAAACCTGCTTGTCACTTTACGAGTCTAGCTAAACACGAGATGTTGATTGTACTGCGCACGTTAGCAATTTAATTCGCGAGGTCATTCGCGACCAAAACATTAAATAAGTGATCTGGCACCGTTATTCATCAAACCTGCCTGGAGAGTCCCGGGGCCTAAAATTTCATTTATGTAAAGCAGCTGCGAGCAAAATACTTGTTACAACAGTTGCATATCTATATATATATATATATATATATATATATATATATATATATATATTACGTAAATTAATAAAAAAATAATGTAACATCACTAACGGTAAAAAATACTCTAACCATTCCCCTATGCCTTCTTTGGTGTTGTAGACTGCCGGCAGTTCTTTCTGTATATATATATATATATATATATATATATATATATATATTTGCGCTAGTTTAAACTTCGATAATTCTATGTGGCCTTTCGAACGCCAAAAAAAATATCGTAAACTCTTTGAAAAAATGTCGGGTTGTTACCATTTCAGGGCATCGCACAAATGCAAGAATGCGTCATGCTACCAGCGAAAGAAATTGAAACTGCTGTTGTCAATTGAATTCCAGAGATCGAGGCTTCCTGATCTGTTTCTATTTATGATTTTATTGAAAACTATAAGCCATAGTCCTCAAAGATCGAGTTTGCTACGGGCCATGGCGCAGATGCTCATTGTCATTATTGCGGCCGTTCTGATATTCCCGATGTTTCGCCGCTTTTTTGCCTACTAATCAAAACTTATTGCCGCTTCCATGCTATACATTGAACGTTGAGGAACCGAACTACAGCATACCACTCTTTTCCGCGCCTTTCGTGCGCACATACGGCGCGAGAAAGGCTGGGAAAGGCACAAAGCGCGCCCACAGTGTGTATTCTCCCTGGCCGCTCAGCGGAGCATCCACACTAGCAGTACGACGCTGCCGCCACCTACATGTCGATATCGCGGCGAATACGCTTCGAGCTTCGCAATCACTGCGCCGCCTGCCGCCGCTTCTACGCGGCACTTACGGGATGGCCGCTGCGCAGCTGGTAGCGGCTCATGCATTATTTTGGCACCCTTTCGCTTCCTTTTGCTTTCGGCGCCCTAAACAACTTGCTATGGAGATGTATGTAAGCAAATAGTACGTATAGGGCACTTCAAAAACAGATGCGTCCTGTTAGAGCGCTCGAACGCCAACAAGAGCTATCCGTAGACTCGGTAGTGCGCGCTTCGCCTGCGTCGGCGGCGCCAGCAGCATATCACCAGATTCACCACTGTCACCTCCGAATACGTTAGGCAGAAGTGAATTTTTTTTGTCGCCCCATTTAGACCTGGTCTGGTACTGTCACAGTGAGAGGTTGGTTTCGTTTTGCAGCGCGGACAACGAATGTAGCTTTGCTTCGAATATGTACGTCGTAGCAAAATAGGCTTCGGTAATGTAATTACCTTATACCTGACAATAACTTGTGCGTTTTATGGGAATAGAGGCCACGCGAAAATGTTAAGTATATTACAAGGCTCTGCGTCATACAACATGTGTCCATTAACGCCTTATAGCAAGAACCAAGGTGGGTTAATGAAACCACAGAAAGATATATGGTCTGCAACTCCAGGAGAAAGGAAACAGCTCGCCCGAAAATTTTGAAAAAGCAGTGTAGCTTCGGAAATGCTAAAGACGGTTCGTCTAAACTTAAGCCAGATAGAACTTACCAGACGACTAGGTGCGAAATGCACTGCTATTTCCAAAGACATGGGGGAGGGGGTTAGAGGAGGGGGACGCTTAATGATCGTTTTGTTCAAATGTGGAGCGAAATCAAGGAATGGACATTTTAGTAATCCCACACACACAAGCTCCGCATCCACTTTTATTTAGTTTTTCCACTTTAACGAGCAGCAGATCACTCTTCGGACGCATTTTTCGAAGTATACAGTAAGTATATACGTAGTCACAAGCGATAAAATGTGTGGTGGGAAGAGTGTGGTATCAGAAAAGGCCCTCTGATGTCACTTTTTTGCTAGATTCGGCGGGCTGCCTATGTCATGTGACGATGTTCCGAGGAAGCGTTTAGTCGCGGACGCGGGTACATGTAGCAGATGATGAATGTTTGCGAGCGCTCACCTCGTGACAAGACGGCTCGTTCATATATTTTTGCATTATCCATCATACTTATTTCGTTGAAAGTCCGTGAAATTTATGCCACATTGGCTTGTTCAGGGTAGCGATCAATATCTGAGATATGAAGGGTTACTGGCGAGCTGTGCTCCGCTAGATTATGCAAGCACATGAAACAGATTCACATCGTAAAGTATACCCGTAGCATGAGTATCTGAACGAATGCTGCTTACGGATGTACTGTTAGTAGATTTCAGGGCCGTGGAATTACAATCAGCTCCATGCATATGCCGTTTCGTGAGGCCGGCCTGTGACATACACCTGGCGCTTATGCGGACCGAATGTACCACACTAACATCGCGTCAGAAGCATTTACACTCTCGTAAATACACTACATATGAGAAAAAGGTGACTGCTCCACATAAATATGTATTTCAGACGCATACAAACGGAAAATAGCAGTCACGAATGTGCTGCAAAAGCAACGGTGACAGTGGTGAGCGGGCCGTAAACTCCCGCGACTGCTTTCGAAATGGGCCACTAGGGGGATTTCAGTTGCGCCCCTATACAGGCAGCGCTCGGGGCGTATAGGTGGGTATCCACTCTCTCACCATTGTAGAGTGGTACACCTGCAAGTTGTCTTCTTACAAAGTCTATCACCTACATAGGCGGCTGTCTTATTTAATCGTATGGGTAGTATGATACGTCAGCCTGAAAAATCTTATTGTGTTTGCCCAGGTCCTCACTCATTTATCACGCTTGTCTTCGAGTAGAGAAGGTGGTGTCCAGTTTTTTATGAATTTTGGTGGGCTTTTTTAAGCCCAACAATTCCTTACTATGCTTATCCCTCTCTTACTTTTTGCTCATGGGCACTCTACGTTTGTGTGCGACCCGTAAAAGTGAAATCATAATTCAACTCCAAATATCAGCATACCACTTAATCAATATTGAGCCGGGCAGTCGGAACGACGCGAGAGCGGAGCTATGAGTTCCCCGTGGCTGCCCTCCAGAGCACGCCCCGTAAACCAGATGGTTTTAACGCCGTCATCTGGTTCGGCCACTCTACAACCCGCGTATATGTTAGCTTCTTGAAAGAAACATATACGGGAACGCTGGTGGTGCAAATTAAAGAGATGTGTTGGTGCAAAACAATCTTATGGGACCTCTTCCACCTACTTTCGTCCTCCGAATGCGGCATTCACTAGACATTACCGCTGTGAAATTAAATGACAGTCTAAACCATTTTCATTTACACGAGATGAGTAACACCGGCATCTAACGCATGTCGCCATATTTTCCGAAGGGAACTTGCGACGATTGACACTCTAAATGTCATTTAGCCATGGTGGTATACCCTACTGCCTGCAGTACAGCTTTAGTCGTGCTAACTCATAACTCCACCTACTTATCTTAAGGCAATATCGTAGTACGCTTAGCCTCACTGAAAGAAGGATTTATGAAGCAGTTATATACAAATAAATATGGTAGCTGGAGATAACTTATTTTTGCATTTGCGCGCAAGTGTTCTCGTACGTTGTGGCGGCACAGTTCGTCTTGAGCAGCACAGGGTCACCTGCTCGCCGTTTCGGACCAAATAGCTTTAGAGGAGTGACTCTTGGGCCGATGATGATGATCATTTACTGGGACCAATGCAGCGAGTCCGTAGTGGTGATGAAGGGAGTTGCAAACAAAGCACTGCATCTGCTTATTAGATACGCGACATCTCTGATTGCCACGGACCAGCCTATGCGGGGCCCATGGTCCATCCGTAGTCCCGACGTGCGGACTACGTAACGGCTCAATTGAGTTGGAACGGTTACTACGTTAACGGGACGGAGGACTTATACGGACTTATATGATGCGGCCCGCGTACCTGGGGCCAGAACGGGTGACTGCAGTAACCTGAGCCCCCATAGGACGCATCGCTTGCAGCCGCCATTAAAAATGGCCACGTACTGTAAGAGGATGTCGGAGTCAATCCGCGGTGCCGTGAACCTCCCCCCATTAAGCGGGGGACAAAGCAACGCGAAGTGCCATGATGTCGACGTATTGAAAACGTGTCGTGTTGCAGGACGGATACTAATTCTACTGTACTAAGCGGATGTAAATCTGTAGCGGCGATTCTTCTATGCTACTGCGTACGGTCCGGAGTTTTCGGCGTTTTGCTACTGTTCAGGACGATTTGAGAGAGAAAGTATACTACCCTAACCGGACCACGAGATGTGCAATATTAACTGCGTACTAGACGGGCCCCACAGAATTGCCAGCGACTGATGCTTAACTGTTATTTAAAATGTTTTGGGCATCCCAAACATACACCATGAAGCCATTGTGACTGGGCCGAGATTCCCACAAGGGTGACTGGCAAATGAAGTTTGTTAGAGTAACGGAGGGTGAGTGAATAAGAGACGCAAAGAAATATTTTGCTGATTGAAGGGTTAAATACGGCTGTTTTTTTTTTTAAAGCGAAAGGCTTGGTTGTCCAATCAAACACAAAATTTGAGTCGTAGTCGGTATCGTCACCGTCATCCCCACGAATGGGACCAAATGACCGCCGGTGTGAATAAAAGATAAATTGTGTTGTCATTGGGTTTGAACTCGGGGCGCGAGAGGACCATTTAAGTGCACTTGCCGGAGCTCTAACGTGGCACGCAGACGTAATTACACAAGAATTGGTCTGATGTGTTCGTCTTGATAGGTGCACGTGGCGGCACCGGCCGCGAACAAAGAGACGGAAACACGATGTGGCAGTAAAGAAGTTGTTGATAATTGCTATGCTTCCGCCTTCAAACATAAGCAGGCTTAAGCGCCCGAGGAATTATTTTCTTTTGCCTATGTATCCACATCAAGCACTCTGCAACCCTAAGCATGGCTGCGCGAAGCTTAGCGGTACTAAACTCAGCGAGACCGAGATGGTCGCATTTTCGCACATTCCCAAGATAGCGTGTATGCCCCGTGCTTTTCTGGGAAGTCTCAATAAAAAGAAGTATTTTACTCAGGTAAAATGCACCGCACATGACAGATTTTGTCGGATATAATTGAAATGAACCCTCATAAACATGGATAGACAAGGTGGTTCACACGGAAAAATTGTAAATGTGTGCGTGGTCAGTGAACAGAAGATTAGGCTTAAACCCCTGTGTATGCTGCTTCTGTCAATGGATTTTAGGGCTTGTCAAGCTGCCTAGAGGGGCTTTTTCCCGAAAAAATCCACCATAAAAGTATGTATATTTTATGGAAATAAAGCAATTCAATATTGCCCGTGCTTTATGCGCACTTCAGAGGCGTATAAACTGCCCTGGTCTGATCTGCAGGTCGGGTACGCCTGTGAGCCGAGCACCCACGCGTTTGAAATCTGGCATTCGAGATGCTAGCTTCAGTATCTTCGCAAGTGGCCGTGTGCGATGCCACTAAGGGGTGCTTTAAACTGGAAGGACATGTCCATGCCAAAGTTCTCAATGTGGTATTCCTTTAATTATGTTCCACGATTATTCGGATGCAAAGAATGGGTTCGAGCAACACAGGACACAAGCGGTGGGAGGTTTTTTTGGGAGGCCTAAGTCCTGCAATGACACGGATGTGGTGATGATTATGATGGTGAAGGTCGTGTGGTAGTGATGATTATGATAACAACTGAACAACAGCGCTTAAACGGTACACGAGATTGACAGGACAGAGCGCTATCCCGTTTAATCGCTTGCTTTGTTTAAGCGCTGTTGTTCGTCTACGAACAAGCCCGCACTGCCACGCTTTTTCAGGTGGCTGTGCCTGCAGTGCCGTCCGAACTTACTATAAGCGTCCACTATATCGACGTCCACGGATATTTTGTCAAGAAAAATGCCAAGTCTGGCACTGCATCGTTCTAACAGACGTAAAGCAAGGTAACTTTATCTGAGCTACCATAAATGACCTAACGAGCAAAAAGAAATCATTTAAATTACCAAAAACTCAGCGAAGCCATGAAAATTATAGTTCAATTTAAATAACAAGCAATAGCGGCAGGAGCCGCTCTTGAACCACCGTCCTTGGCATCATATATAGAGCCAAGACGGAACCGCTACACCACAACGACAAACACTTTAGCCTATGCTTGCCTAGTCCTAAATATTCGAATGTCGTAGGACGGGACCCTAGGCACTGCGCTTTCAGATTATGATGATTATGACCATGGTTGTGGTGGTATGGTGGTGATTATGATGGTGACTATGAGGATGATGATGATGATGATGATGATGATGATAAGGAGGAGGAGGAGGAGGAGGAGGAGGAGGAGGAGGAGGAGGAGGAGGAGGAGGATGGTGATTATGCTTTCTCAATAGTTATTATTGTTTGCTCCAGATACTGAAAGGCCAGCTTAAGTTCACCGAGGCGTTAGCCTAACTCTACCATAGCCCAGACTACTACTACCCTATTCCCTCCCGACTGCCATAACGCTATCCAACTCTTCCTGAGCGGCTACGTTGTACGGGAAGAAGCAATTGCTTCCTCTATTTAGACGACCCGGTTTGCGGAGAGTTTCTTCTTTGTGTGGGAAAGACAAGTGCCCATGTTGACGACTCATAGTGACATCGTTCGTTATGGTACACAAGGTCATACCCTGCGCTCTCAGTCGAGCCACTGGCCTCCGATGGTTGCACACATAGCTTTGCACTGTCTGCAGTCTCTCTCTCTCTCTCTCACCCTCAGGTTCGGCACGTACGGCCCCGCGTGTTGCGACCTCCGCTGTTTGCGCCGGATGCCGTTTGCACAAGGGGGCATTGTAAGGTGTTGTCTCGCTTCCACCGCGCCGATAGCAACGCCGTGCACACTCGTCTATCACGTGAACAGGGTCAGTCTTATTCTTTGAACGCGCGCCGCTTCACGTGCGCACGCGTCACCAACCCGTTTGTATCTGTTCACTGTCTGCAGATCGGAGGACGCCACGGTATTATGTCAAACGCTTCGACACGCGCGATTCCTTCACAAAGCAAGAATTAGTTTAATAATCAGAGATATCTGTTGTCACACTATAAAATAAATGGGATTGGAACATGAGGTACTAAGAACAGATACCAGATTCCTTCGAGGGCTCAACATATATAAGGAAAGTGGTATAAGACAGCTAACACCGGCGCAGCGGGCAAGGTGAAAATTATTAAGCGGGATGTCTCAAACTTTCTAACAATGTGACGCAAAACAGCTAGTTCGAGATTTTGTTGGTCCGCTATTGAACTTTCCCGTTGCTCTCGTCGGGCCGCAGCCGCCGTTCATAACGATGGCACCTACGACAAGCGCGGTTTCGAGCTGCTCTGCCCTCTTCCGCCCTGGCGTAATTTATCGGTCTTCCCCGCCACCAAGCAAGGCCTACTGCATTGTCACTAATGGCGATGCGCAATGAAACTGTGATCCTACGCAGCGACGTATTCTACACGTATGACCCGCCTAGAACGTTATATGGTCCGGTGCCTTTCGCATATCCCTCCTCCATTGAGCGCTGCTTTTTGCCTGTCCCGGCGCGCGCTTCGATATTTTTTGGGATAGTCAACGCATAAATGTGGTCTAGTTTGATGGAACGGTGAAACATGGTTACTTAGCGCGGTAAAGACGAGACAATAAGGAAAGACAATCCAGGGCTAGTGCTGGTGCTATTCTGCTATTCTGCGCTATTTTTATGCTGTTCTGTGTACCTCACAATAATTTGTATGCTTCTCTGCACCTCACAAGGCGGGAATAGAGATCTAAGGCGTTCACAATAAAAGCACACGCGGAGCTCGGAATATAGTATGCACACGCATACCCTAATAACGCGTACATTAGGAACCACGTACGCCTACATTAGGAACCTTACACATGCGACTGCGAGGTCATTGCTTTCTGAACTATGCAAAAGGAAAATTGTTGGAAAAGTTCCCGCCGAGGGTCGGTCACGGGATTTGAAACTTATAATTAATCAATCGTTTGTGCACACATCCCATGATGCATCGCGCGTGACGTTCTATAAAGCAAAACGGGATACTCATTTGACTAGTATGAGCTTATTTCCACTAGCCTCAACTCACGTCGAGGCATCATTTGTAATACAATTCGAATTCCTCCCGGACATCCGTATAACATGTTATCGGTTCTCGTCGAACGCATTGAAGTAGACGCGTTAGGGGATACTAGTGATAATATTTTGGTGATTCATGCTGATCTGTACTCCCGTATGATCAAACCTAGCGGATGAGTACGCGTGGGCCAGTATAAGTCTGGGCAGCAACTTCAGCTTATTTAATAGCATGTACGCTGAGACGTAGCGCTAGCAGCATGTCCTAGTTTACCTGGGTCACGTCCGCAACTTTTGGCGGTGGTGATGTGGCTAAACACAGTGCAGCTCGAGCCGACAGCGCGAGCCGCGTCTATTTCGTTATATTTTGTTGCTGTTTTTTTGTGATGGGCGTAGCTCCAGTTGAAATCTTTAGTTCGTGTTCTGCGTTTCTGCTGTATTCGTTCTAAGCTGTTTTTGATGCGCATTTTTTATTTCACCTGTATGCGTGTTTTTTTTTTTTTTGCACTGGTGCTTTCTGCTATGCAACATTTCTTGCTTCAAATATGCCAAATGTTTTCTATGCGCTGAACAATGCTCGCACGTATGCGCCGTATCCCACGTTTCAGTCGTTTGGAATAGCTTCGCCATGTATACTTCATGCTCACGCTGTTTGTCACTGTAGAAGTGATTTTGCAACCGGCTCAGAAAAGGTGATACCAAAAATTGACCCAAAAAAATACCTGGCGTGGGTTAGGCATGATAAGCTTATTGTTTAAATATACAACGCGTGCACTAACTGACAAACTGATGCTGAAGAACAGCGAGTACCTACATACATGCCCGCCAGTCGCAATCGGGGACTTTGGAATTACATGCGTACGACTTTCTTGGGAACAGGCATTCGTAATAACCACGTTTCTAGATGCCGCCGGGAGCAATAAGCTTGTCCTAACATCTTATTACAGCGGCGTGCAATTTGAACACTCAGTTACACAATGTCATGTCGACTGGCGTACGCATTTATAAAAGGCTCGTGAGCTTAGAGACAGATGCCTACATGTGTTACATGTGCCAGACGTTACCGACACGGTCAGAATCACTAAAAGCTAAAGATATAATTACCGATTCCCCACCTCCCGAAGCCTCCATCGACATAGCTCCACCAACCGGCGCCTATACATCGCTCAAGCTTAGGGGAAAAGTACGTCCTGACGAGCTTACGTTCGTACGGTCTTCAATCTACCCGCGAACCGACCACCTCTCCGGAAACGAGGCCGTCCGAGTGAACGATTGGGCGATTAAGTCCCCAGAACTCTATCTACGCACTGGAGCTAGGCAGGGCGCAAAATTTGGGGGAGGAGAGCCGGAGGCTGCCAGAATTCATCGTGGGATCAGCTTCCGTCAGCGAGGCTCGAATGAGCGGCCCGAAATTGGGGCGGATATGGACCTGGAGCGCGGGATTTTGCGTAATTAGGGAACAGCTACCTTAAAAGCCCCCCGCAAGCATCGCCGTGCAAAGAAAGAGGGCCCCGATCGCACCCGAAAATGCGTCTGCGAACATCTAATAAAGGTCCCTCCTGCCTTGTTCCCCCTTCCCTCATTTCCTCTGGGCTACTTTCCCGTGGCTCTTCTCCTCTCTATATACACATACGCCGTTAATTTCTCATCTGCGTGGATGGCCCGGTAACTTCATTTGACTCACGACTGCGAGTGCAAAGCTCACGAGTTTCACGGGTCGGCGCGGAGCTAATGTCCTGGTGATAGGACAGCCAGGTGCACATTTATGCTGGGAATATACGAAGCGCGCACAAGTTGATGGCCGTCCCTTCCCCCTTTTAAAAATGGGGCTTCTGGGCGGATCGGCGGTATCTCACTGCGTCGTAGGATCCGTCCGCGGCGTTCCATAAGCACGGCATGGCAATTCGGTTGCAAAAAGTACAGTGACCATTTAGATGACCAGAAATTGTTCCGTAATATCACTATTTCCCCCACCTAGTAGCCTAGAGCTGTCCGGCCTCAGGTCGTTTTTTGTTGATGCCATTAGGGGTACCATTTATTTGATACAAGGCACTGGGTATAAAATAATGTCAGGTAAAAAGTGTACTGTTACTCTGTATAAGCTGTAATACGGAGGTTCGAGACGCTATTTTCGTCCCACTCTCAATAATTAGGAATTAATTAGATGGGCCTTTATATCAGTACTGTAGACTTTCGGTAAGTGGAACTTTAGGGGACCGAAAAAATTAGTTCAGTTTAACAGGAATTCCGTTTGCTGAAATACATGTGTGAAAGTGGAAACTTAAGTGTGTAACACTCTTTATACCAGGTCCTGGAACTCTAAGCACTAGAAGGCGAATGTAGCTGATAGTTTTTTCAGAAAGCAAGAAAACTGCAAGAGGTTGTGGCACAGCATTCACAAAGTTGATTTGCAAGAATGAGTCGCTGTGCACTACATAATGCATCAATTATTTTTGTTCGAGCTCTTGCAACTGCATCTCAACGGAGGCTAGAGGCCTCAACTTCGCGAGTTGTTACGAGCCAGCGAATTTAGGAGACGGCAACGCGGTAATGAAGCGCTAACAGCACCACAATGACACGAACGAGGCGGCAGGAGCTGAGCCCTGTATCCTCGGCGTCTTGAATCGAGACCGAACAATTGGAACAAGAACTGCAAAAACTGTATTCGTTGCACTACCACGGCTGACCACTAACGAGTCGAGGCTTACGAGGCCAACGAGGCTAAAAATAACATGGAGGGAGAAAAAAAAATAAACGGCCGGAACCATGAAAGCTGATTCTCGTGGCAATTGGTTTCACAAGAAGTTCAACTGCTGTTTCCGTTTACAAGATGACGCGGATATATATATATATATATATATATATATATATATATATATATATATATATATATATATATATATATATATGTGTGTGTGTGTGTGTGTGTGTGTGTGTGTGTGTGTGTGTATTTATATATTTATATATACCTGATTCCTTACAGCAGTGGAATATAGTAAAAAAAACACGAGAACTATACACATCTATATACAGACGACATCCACGACGCGACACAGATTTTTTTTACGTTATTTGAATACAAAACCAACCAACTTACAGGCTACTGTTCCGTTTAAGCGGCCGTTGCGTTTAAGCGATTTCCATTTATAGAGATTCTACTGTACATTGTTAATTGGGCGGCACTAACAATGATAGATGAAATAGGTGAAATTTCGGGAGAGTTGTAATCTTCACGTGTGCCAAAGAACCCCGGAAACTAGCTTGCAAAAAAAATATGACCCCTTCCGCCCTGTGAACCTGGATGACCATCGAAGCCTTTCAGAGGGGAGACAGAATTTAGGTGGAAGGTTTTAGCAAACTCTGCTTCTCTTGAGCGTCGCAAGCGGTCATTCCTAAGGGAAAAAAACATGCAATTATAGCCGTTTGTGCTGAGCATTAGCGGAACAGACAACTTTGCAACAAGGGATTTCTCAGGCCCGCAGAACCAAAATGCACGAACGCAGAGTATTTTCATCCGGCACTCGGGCTATACAGAATCCCGTAACTTAAGCGGTATCGATAAAAAAAGGCTTTCTCCACGCGCGTTCGGGGCGTTTGCCGCTCTAGAGCCAAAGTTCCCCGCTCCTTTCGTGAGAAATTCGAACATCTCTGCATTCCTTTTGCGATTGCGCGCCCACACACAAATCATAGGCTGTTTGAAACATAAGAGGACACACAATGTGAATTTCGTTTTTCAATGGCTGGCGCTGTACAACGACTCGCGGTTTAAAACGGTTCGCTCTTCGAAAACACGTGCAGCCTTGGGAGTTTTTTTTTCTTTCTAGACGCAAAAAACACACGGAAACACGTTAAAGCTTCGAATAATTTTTGCGTCCCAGAGTAGGGCAATAGCGGGCGGCACGTCGATAAATCGGCAACCACCGCGCTGCTTTTTAGCTTCGAGAAAAAAAATCAGAACCTCAATGTTAATCTCCAGAACGGGATCGGCAGGACCGGTTGTAGTGTTTTGCCGTAACAAAGATGACCAATTGCGTGGTCACGTGGGCGTTACTGGTTTATGAAGCCTACACACTACTAGGAAAATATTGAAGTGGCTGCACTCTATTAGGGAATACGTATGCCTTTCAAAATGGGATGCCCTGCAATATGATGGTTGAATTTTAAATGCAGAGCATTTCAGTAACTCAGGATGTCACCCACGTTGACGTCCGTAGTCGTAGTCCACACCCCTCCCCCTACACTATATAAAAAAAATACTATCCGGCGCCTGGTTTCGATCCCTCGACCCTGCGGGCGGAACGCAATGTACATGGTGCTCTACCCACTGCGCCACAAAGCCGACACAGAATGGGAGGCTACGCTAGCGCCTTATATCCTTGACTTATTCAAACTACGTCAAGAAGATGCTGATACAACGCATTCACTACCACCAACTCCCCACACACTAAACGTTAACGCAATACACCCACCCCCTATGCGACGCATTTACTCGAGTCCCCCTCGCGGGGAGATGGGCCCAATTTTTACTGCTGACGAGCGCTCCCTCGTCAGCAGTTGCCACAAGTGCAACAACATTAACGTACCGCAAACTACTTAACGTTGTGCGCCCCCGGAAATGCTCTGTATTTGATCGTGCCCATCGCGAGGGGGATGTTTCACTGCGTCGCCTTGCGAACAGTTTGCCACGCTTTAGTTTTTTCCATCCTAGGTCAGCGGTCTCCAGCATCGAGTTCACAGAAGGCGACGAAAGCCCATCTACGTTTCCTGAGCGAAACGTATTTGCAGGAAAGACTTTAGTGCGCAAAACGTGACTGGAGAATGCGCCTTCCCACTCCTATCTCTCCCTCTTCTCCAACCCTCTCTTTTATCCCCTGAGCCCCATTTCCCTGGTGCAGGGTAGGAAGCCGGCCTTTATATTTCAAGGGTAGAAAAGCTGCGCGCGAGAGACAAGATCATAAGGAAGGGACAGGACGGGCGCGGAGCATAGAAGGTCGTTGGAATAAGTTTAAAACTCCGGCGAAGTCTCATCTTAGGCATCTTAGGATTCAAAAATATTTCCGCGAAGAGCGCAGCGACTTGAGTGTAGTTGTTCTGTGTCTTTGGCGCAGTCGTAGGGGTTTATTAATGTTTACTGTCTTTGGAACAACAGTAAAATAGTTACGCATGCAAATCGCTCTAGGGCAGGATTGCGACACCATATACTCTTGCCAATAGAAATCATCCAAAAATAACCGCATGGTTCTTCTAAATTTAAACGTTTCAATAATACTTTGCAAGGTTCTTTGCAGCTTTAAAACAGTTATAAAAAATCTTAATAAAGCAGAATGTTGTGTCTTCATTGTGTTAAACCTGTTGCTTTTACTCTGGTAAATTTCAAACACTTAGGGTGTAGCATTGATACGTTTTTGTATTTTTGAGTTTGGGTAATTACAATCGCAACTCCACAGCACCTATTACACCGGCGGTTGAACAACGTTCGTTCTCGAAAACATATCTGCAATTGTTCAAAGTATGTGCACTAGGTTTCAGCGAATAAGTTCGCCTGCTTCACCTCCGGGCATATCCGTCCTCTCTTTCTCTGTCTCTCTGTTTCTGTCTCTGTTAACCTATGCGCTTACAATTTGGAGAACGGCGAGCTTTACTGCCGCTTTATGGTTGCGACAGAGCTTGCGTCACTGCGTGGCATTTCTTTCGAGCTCTCGACTGCAACGCTAGGGTTTCTAATCTGAGAGAGGAAATGTCGGTTGACACTAGCTTCCATCCACTTCACTGTGGCAGTGACTGAAACAAAAGTCCATACTTGGGAATTACGCATCCTGTCCTTATAACGCTGTTTTCCTATTGCAGCCTGAAGATTTAAAAAAACGCAGTTTACCTGTGGAGGTTATCACTGAAACTACGAACAGTTTTTTAGAGGAGGGGAACACGTTTCACTCGAATCCTCTGAATAATTTTTCCCTAGTTGATAGGTATAAGGCATAGAGACTACAAGTGTTCTAAATGGTGAACGGCCATCGTAGTGTGTTCCTGCCGACGTTAGGAAGATGGTGCAATTTTCTAAGTGTGTGTTCTTGAGTGTATATCTGAGCAGCATGTGTGTGTTTTCGACATCTGCGTGTGTACATAAATCTGCTTAGGTGCGTTTTTACGTGTATTTGTCCCTATTATGCCTGTGTGTGTGTGGGCGTGACTGCGAGCGCAGAGGGGACATGCGACAGCTCTACCGCGATATGATGCTGCCGGACATATTCGTTCTTATGCCACCAAGGTTCCGGGAGTTGTTGAATTCGTAAGCGCGCAAACTTAGCGCCCGAATGTCTAAAGAACCGCAATGCCCAAATAGCAATAAATATGTGCGCCTATAGCAGGCTGGACTTCTTTTTTGTATATCGTGTTCGATTTGCAGCGAGCCCTGCAGTTTTTCAAAGAAAGAAATAAGTAAAGAAAGAAAGAAAGAAAGAAAGAAAGAAAGAAAGAAAGAAAGAAAGAAAGAAAGAAAGAAAGAAAGAAAAATACCGTTTGGCCAGCTATCCTCCGTCCAGTTGAACTAGTCATTTTTCCGAACGTCTTCCGCACTTCCAAGAAGCGGCCGTTTACTGACCGAGCTTTGCTTGCGACCTGTCCACTTGAGAGATAAGATTGGCGGCGAAGGTAGCCGGGCACATACACAGGATCGCCCCTTTGTGCACTGCGAAATGTCCACCGAAGGAGCTACACAGATAAAATCACGCGACGAGGTCCCCACTGTCCGACGACGACTGAAATCTCGGCATCGAGTAATGTCTTTAGCCAGAGAAATAGTGACGGTAGTGTGCAGCGATTACGGCGAGGAAAGACGATTACTCTTCGAAGAAAAAAATATTTCCTCGCAATTCGCTACCTGCATCTCCTTGCAGTGCTTTTCGACTGGCGACGGGCTTCATCTCCTCCTCCCGCACTTCGCTTACGCTCGGCTTTACAAACGCAACAGGATTCATCGGCAGCCCTTTCTTGCTGCCTATAGGTCGGATTCTCGCGCACTATCTTTGTCGTGTGAGAGAAGCCGACCTGGTATCGTGCCACCTGTCGGAGGCGCGATACAGCTGGTACAAGCATGGCTTTGGAAACGCGTCGCGGAGTGCGTCGCTATATCGCTTGTTGCGACGAGTCATGCAGCTTTGACGGTGCAAATAGAAGATTTAATGGCAAAAAAAAAAAACGACGAGAAGCATTACCTTAATCGGCTTCGTAATCACCATCCCACACGCCAATCCACACAAGCCGAACGGCGGCCACCCAATGAGTTAAGACATTTTCAGTAAAGGCTCGTCCCGCTGTGACCTCCGCTACTCTTGGAGCTTCACCGCAAAAGCGGTGGGCACGCGTACACTGTACATTCTTTAATTACCCAGTGTTCATTGGTCTTTGGGTGCTAACGACGACACCACACAGAAAACTTCACCGAGTCTCGAAGCATAACCACGCATAACCTCAGATGAACCAAAAATAAGCTTGGTGGGGTCGCCGGATCCGCTGTTTTGCCCAGTCTTCGCGCCACTATTGAGAAGTTGCCCTAATTTTCTGCACGTCCAAAATTATAAAACTTTGCTGTTTGTCTGCGGCTGGTTGCCTATTTTCAGATGTCACAATTTCTACCCTGCTGTCGTTTTTTAGTCAGGCTACACAGGAACAGTTTTCCCGAGATGAATGCTCTTTTTTCACCAATGCGAGTGTTGCCACCGTTAGTACTGAACCCTAGAACGGATCATTATAGCATTGTCCCTGTGATCTCTACTACCCCTAAGATTAATTTACAAAAATCGCGTAAAACGGTCCTCTCTCTCTCTCTCTCTCTCCCTCTCTCTCTGATGATGATGATGATTCCTATTGGTTTCCCCTTTGAAGCGGGGTGATGACATGTCGTCTTACCAAAAAGGACTAATATAACCATGTTTTACACTCTTGGTTTAATACAAGCGCTGCTTAGGGCAGGCACTAAAGCTTATTAGGCCCGAAATACTTTCTTTTCCCTGTTCTCTCTATCTCTCTCTCTCTCTCTCTCTCTCTGTTTCTGGAATCTCTCTTAGAGATCTTAGTATATGTTCTTGGGACTAGAGATTGGTCCGGTACTAAAATAAAAAGTATATGTGAATACAAATTTTTCGTAACAGGACTATGGGGCATTCCGTTGTAGTAGCACAGTTGGTGAATGCTTTTTTTGAAGGGTGCTATTTTTTTGTCTTCCGCTGACGCATGTTAGGTGCTCAAAGCTTAATAATTTTACTCTGTAGTATATACCTATATAGTTCATATGATACTCTATCCGTGATGACAAATACACTCCATCCAAGTAACTATTGTAATATTGGCAAGCTTTATTGCTCCGTCACCGCACTCCGTTACCTCCGTCACGTAGTGGTATCGTGGTGGACGAGCGGCCAGAAAGCGTTGCTGCCTTGGTGTTGACGAACGACAAAAAGCCGAAGGCAAACGTGACTGGTTTATTACATGGCGAAAGCTGAACAGCGATGATACAGGAACATCACCCTTCCGGGCGCGCTTACAGTAGGAATCGAACAGAGCGACAACGGGACACGATGTTGTCAATCGAATGAATCATGCGCGCGGAGAATCCGCGTATTTACCCCCAGAAACGCAACGGTCAAGCAACTCTCCTAGTGCTTTTGCACACGGCATGAACACAATACAAACACACACGAGCACTCTTTCCCAAGTTCGTGAGAGCCGGAAGTAGCGGCGCACGTTGAGCTCCCAAGTTCGTGAGAGCCGGAAGTAGCGACGCACGTTGATCCTGAAAGTGCGGGGGAAGGAGATCTCGGCGAGCGGTGTCCGCTGGCAAGCTCAAGTATACATGCTGAACAGTTTGTTTTGTATTTTGCAACTGCCCCGGCTTGAGTCATCGCTGGCCAGCAGGCCACCGCGGCTGGTGCCTGTCTCAACATGTTCGAAGAAGGCGGGCTTTCCGTGAAGCGCAGGAGCTTCACCACACCGCACCAACTTGTAGCACGCGCGAACAGGGTAGCGGCACGCTGAATCGTAACACTATACCCCCTCTCACAAGCCAGTTTCAGTGCGCTGTGAGCTGCGAAACTGGCAACAGGAATGTCCCAGCGCAATCACATGTAGTGACCTTCATTGCACGCTTCGTTTGTTGCTTTCAACACTAACTTGGGCACTTTTATGCATATTTATGTAGTTTGAGAGCCACGAGGAGAGAGAGAGAGAAACAACTTTCGCTGAGCCCATTTCAGGTGACGCTCGCAGGCGTCAGACGGGGTGGAACCCTAGTCACGAGTCCCATATGAGTACAATAGCTCCTGGCCCCTGGACGCGAGCTCTTGCTGCGTCGACAGGTGGCTGCGCGAGCACGCCACTTTCAAGAAGGCGCTTTTCACCGGGTGGGCGCCCTAACATTGCGCATGCCCTCCGCAATAATCTTTAATCAATCTATCAATCAATGCGGCCATGAAGAAAAATGCCCCAAAAAGCCCTTTTATGCAGAAATGCATTATAGTCGGGGGTTGTCGTGCGTCCCTTGGCCGGCGTGCGCAGCGTGTCTGATGATGATTGTGGCATGATGCCCCTAGGGATTGGCCAACCAAACAATCCATCACGAGATAGCTTCGCGTTCAACCACCATCGTCATCTTCCCGTAGGGGAACCGCTGAAGAAGAAGAAGGAGAAGAAGACAAAGCTGCGAAAAGGAGGGCTGCGTGAGTTTTGGCTACCGTTATCCTCCTCGGCCGGCGCATCTTCCAGATCTGAACCCGGTCGAAGAGCGGCTCATCGCGCCTCGACTCCCCTTCATGAGCATCAGGCGGCTGACTCGAGGCAACGGGCAGTTTGGAATCAAGGGACAGGCGGTGAACGTGCCCATCGACGTATCGAAGGTTGTGCGGTGCCTTCCTCGCATGGTACCCGAGGACGTTGCGTTCGACATTCGCATTTCTGCATCCTCACAATCCCCCTCGGGGAGGTGCGGGGGAATTTTTCCTACATTTGCCGCACCGCTCTGACACCCCTGGTGATAACACTACCATAAATCTACGTGCACACACGCGTCGAAGTTGTGCCGCCCTGCCGACGGCCGCCGGCGGCGCAACGCCGCGGCGTCGGTGAAGGTAACACCAACTCGCCGCCATTTTGGCCTCGTGGTACACCCGTTCTGCGGGAGCGCTCTCGAGCCAGAGCTCCGCACCCCCTGCTTTTCTGAGCAGTTCTTGGGCGAAATGCATTCTTGTCGAGACGGCGCGCGCTCGCGGAAGCGGCGGTGCGCGGAAGCGGCGGAAGCGGCAAGCAGCGCACGTGACAGGCGCGTCATCCTACTCTCTATCGCTCATTGGCCTTTGCGCTCTGCGGAATGACAGAAATGGGTCTCGGATCCGTTTGCTCTGTGGCAAAATGGATGGATGAGTTCGTAAGCTCTAGGGCAAGCACCTCTGTGCAACACCCCACTCCATCTGACAACGGTAAGGAAAAATCGCCGTTATGGGTGAAAACAGGTTTAAACAACGCGCGGCACGGCACGGCACCGCTAGTGTGCAGGTGCCTTATGGGATTCCATCTCTTCCTATAATACAACTTCAGCCTACCTGATTTAAAATAGCGTCACTTTTATTTGAAAACCCTGTTTTAAACACCTGCCGTCCAGGGCAACGTTACTAGAATAAGCTTCTAGTAACGTTGGTCCGGGGCTATCCTTCGGGTTGTGCGTTCACGTCTGCCGTTGCATGAGGCCACCCATCACCGCAAGCCACCTATAGCGAGTGACCTTGGAGTGTGCTTGTCGTGACCGTGACGCATAGCCTTTTGTGCAGTTTTATTGGGTAACGAGACGGACATATCCATGTCGGTTAGGAAACGGAGGACCTAGAATCAGATGCCACGCCTTCATTCGTATTACCGGGCATCGCTGGCTTCTCTTTTAAGTAAGCTTTTACTGTGAAGTGGTCTCTGGCGAAACGGTACCATGTGGAAACTTGTAGGTTCACGTAAAGAACAGGTCCACGTCAGCTACCGGTGGATGGTCTGTGGCATTACGATTTGCGTTTCTATTTTGTAATTATTTTGCTTTAACGCGTTTCAGGCGTACGCAAACAGGCATTTATATCCAGAACAGCACCCAATATATATGCATCTTACGCCTCACATCAGTAACAAATCACTACCAGGGCGGAGTTCTTTAGTTATCGGAGCGACGTGTGTTCTTGTCAGCGTCGAGACCAAAACGGATGGCATATCCCGCACGCTGCAGCATTGGGGAGAAAGCCGCACACAACCGATCCACCCATACCAAAGACTGGCAAGAGAACTAACCTCTTACAATCCTCCTCCATCGCTTCCTTCGGTACAAACAACGGCACATAGTTCACAAAGCCTGGCATCTCGTTCTTCCCTGCTCTTTTGATGTCTTTTGAGAAGTTACAGCTACTTCGCACATGAGTGGTGGTCTCTTCGGTGGCTTCAGTAAGTGCGATTGTCACCAATCGGTCTTCTACGAATGCCGCTGCATGTTGAAGTCATTCTAATCTGGGTGGCGCTGCGTCTTGAGCTCTCATCACGGCTCTATGCGGCCCACGGCGGCGGCCACTCGTGCGGGCGGCCAGCGCCGCTAGTAAAGCGTGATTAGTCCCGACGTGAGAGCCCGCGTACCCTCTGCCCGCGTTATTCTTCGTTAGGGCAGCCGAGAGAATTATGAGGCCCTTCAGATTCTCGTCACGCGCTACCAGGCCCTCTAGTCGATGTCCAGCGCGTCTTATAGAAAAAGCAAGTGGCGGCGGGAGTTGCCTTCTCTGTGGCTCTTCGACTTCTCCTCTGGCAGTTAGCGCGCAGAGCAGGATACGCAGTGTCCGCGGTTCCTGTATGTTTACCCGAGGCGGCCTTTTGTTCGGCTGCTTTGTGTTGTATAAGAGGTGGCTATGTGCCCGGCGAACTTCTCGGTAGAGAGCGTGTTGACTCGTTTTCCCCGACAGCACGTCTCGCGTTCAATCCTCGTCTCGGCTTTCGAGGGCTCGGTCATGGCCGGACGGGTTCTTTCGCCTTCTGAGAGTCGGCGAGGAGATTTCTTCGGCTTCCCTGAAGGGTTGAGCTGGCCGCAGCTGCTCGCTTACAGACGTATACTTCCACGGTTTTCGTTTTGGTTTGGCTGTTCCTTTGTTGTAGTTATTCGAAGCATCGATCTCCCTATCTTGTTTTTTTAGAGCGTATGGTATCGTTCATTGGGAATTTTTTTTTATCCTCTCGTGGTTTTTGATGTTTCACATTAGCGACACATCTTCGGAAACCATTGCAAGTGCCTGACAATGAGTGAATATTTGGAGGAACAGCCAGTGGTTCTGTTTCTGTATCTATTTTGAAATAAGACTATTCTCACCGCCTACCTCGCATTACACACAAAATCCTTTGCGCATTAATTTTTTTTTGCAGTCTTGGTTGCAAAGCTATAAGAGATTCCAACTGGCACGCCCGAAGTGAGAGGAAAGAAATGTTCCTTCTACACATATACAGCGTTTACGCAAGCGTTCCTGCGATGGCAGTGTAATGTTCTCCGGATCTTTGTTTGGTGGTCGCCCCCTTCCCCCACACCACTGCATTTCTACGCTTGCAGGTGTATTTATAACAATGCTCTACGTCTCGCCAAGGATTTCCATATACGCGTAAACCGACCTCGATATGGCCAGTTACGCAAACTACATCTTGCAGACGCTGTTTCGAATGGATGCGCAATTATTTATTTTATTTTTTTTTTCAAAGAAGGCTGGCGACAGCGTAGCTGCCAAGGGTGTAGCACGATAGAAATAGCTGTTCGGCTAGAGTTATTGATTCCGGTTTGGACAGCACTAAGGGAGCATTCTTTGCGAATCAAATGCGGGCACAGAGAATGGTAGAGATATGTTTGCAAGTTATGGAACTTTGGATCGAGCACGAAAGAAGCAGGGCACGTCTCAAACACTTCCTTTGGAAAAACTGCCAACTCAGTCATCAAGATAGTGTATGCGACGCGTGCGGTGACGCTTACTGCAAGCCGCGACGTTAGGTGCTTTTTATCCTCCAAGAAAGCTGAAGTTCAGTAACTTTATCTGTTGTCGTTCGGTGCGATCTCTACGATCTATGCGCATTGGGAAGGGTGGGGGGGGGGGGGGGGGGGGGGGGGTTCAGGGGGAGAACGCAGAGAAGGGGGAATAAGGCTCCCCTTCGTGGCAGGGATCGCGGGTTGTGCGGAAGAAGCAGCCAAAAAGGGCATTAGGAAAAGCAGACGTTAATTCGCAAAAAATGCATCGGCGTCTGAGGACATCTGTGGGCGTCCGTGTGTACGTCCGTGAACGTCTGTGCTCACGCTCGCGCAGCTGCTTGGTACATTATCCGGACGGCAAACAACACCTCTTTCTTGCGTGCACGTAGAGAGGGCGATAATAAGATTCCTCGGGGCACTTTTAAATTTGCTTGCGTGCTTTGAAGGCGATATCACAATGGCTTCTACTCGCGATACTTGTAGAAGACATTATTTACCACTGTAGACTTGTAGAATAATGCCTGTAGAAGATAATATTTACCGCTGCATCGTGTTAGCGTGCTTTTTTGTTTTTCGTTTCTTCGTCTTTCGCGGACAATTACCTTGACAGGCAAGCTGGCGGCATGCTGGCGACACCTTACACAACTATTTCCTCACAATCAGATTCATCCGCCGTTGAGGTGCATCTAGTGTGGTCACGTGCCGTCCCGTTCACTTGTCACGCGATGTGCTTCAGCGCCACACGCATATTTCTTGTTCACCGCTGGAATTTTGCTTCGGAAGCGGGACCGTGCCGCGCTCTGTTTCTACACCGGAGAACCCGGGATTAGTTCCGCTATGAAGTCGAATGCATTTTTTCTTTATTTTTATAGCGGTACCCATTTTCTTCACCGGATAACAGCGACAACGCCTGCATTTTGTACAATACGTGCGCATAAGGCTGTAGCCGTAGAAAATGTGAAATGCAGCCGCAACGCACTGGCAGAAGTGCAGAGATCGACGGGAAGCGTCTTGCCTTTAGCCACTCGGGGCGTACAAGTATACGAGCAGAGTGAGAGGTGGAAACAAACCATCCATGTGTAAAGAAAGCACACAGGAAAAAGTAACGTGCCTCCGCGGAGGCACGTTACCGGAATTGCGTTGTGTACCCCATCGCGATGGGGTAAACAACGCAATTCCGGTGATTTCTTGAGAGGTCACATGGGCCACAGTCGAGCACCCACGCGGAGCGTTTTGAAGCGCTATCAGGGCGCACGCGCCCTTTAGGATTGACGCGGCACAATAAATCCCAAGCCGCATGCATGAACGAGACTATCTGCAGTAACTTACTGTCAGTCATTTCACAGCACAGGGTTACCAACGGCCGGCCAGGCGCACGACATCGCAGCTGCGATCCTGCTGGCCGGCTTACACCGTCCTCGGCGTGGAACTGTCCGCGGCCGCGAGAGCGGCTTGAGTGGTCATTCAAAACAGAGGAGTGTTCCTCGAGCATCGGTGCTCGAAAACAAGTGCGCACCCCACTCGTAACGAGCCTTCCTCGCAACTTTTATCTAACGATGCCCACGACGGCCAAGCCACACACACGTAATGCGCTCGTCATCCGCGTTCATAAGTGCTCGCCAGAACCGCCTGCATCCGACAATGCCCCTCCCCTTATTGCGCGTTGGCGTATGTTGCTTAGGCGAATGTTTGTGTTTCTGGAGGAGATAAAGGGCGGAAATGGAGCAGCGCTTCGTTTGCATGGAGCGTCGAATGCACTGTGCGTGTGGAGAGAAGGTGCGCACCGGGCAATTACGGTATCTCCTCGGACATAAGTGGCATATATCAGCGCTCTTCAGCCTTCTAGCGGCAGGCGTTCTCATCAGTATACGCATTCTGCCATAAACTCTGCTTATGGTGTCGGTTTCGATGGATCGATTGATCGATCGATCGATTGATTGATTGATTGATTGATTGATTGATTGATTGATTGATTGATTGATTGATTGATTGATTGATTGATTGATTGATTGATTGATTGATTGATTGATTGATTGACATGAGTTTTAACACCTAAAGTTGTTTCTTGGTTCCTTGAGCACCACTGGATTCATTTGGACAACCTCTGATTTTATGTTTTTGTGCAGAGGACACACGGACGGCCGTTTTTACGCTTTTATGTTCATCTTAAATGTACCCTCCGCCGCAAAGAAATTAATCTCAGCCCCCATCCTCAAGTACAGGATGTTTTTTTGGTCTGTTTGTTCTATCAAACCTGGTTTGATGGACTTATTTATAATTCGATAAGCAAATATGCGCTTATCGTTGAGCAAAATATTTTTAGGTTAGGGTATTTACAATAAAATCCCGCATGGGATGACGCATGCGGAATTGTGGCGCACATATGCCGCAAGGAGTCCGACATATATATTAATAAGATAAATCTCGCTCATTCGACCACAGCTGTAGCTCTTATTAAAAACCCCCGAGAAGCATCTTCAATTGGTTTTCCTCTATGCTTTAACATATGTAATATAACAGACATTTTCTTTAGAATTTTTTTTATATCTGGCTGTTCTTCTAGTTAAAAAATCATCTGACGCAAACCACAACGGCGAAGAATGCTGCCACGAAAAAAAAAACTTCTTCAAGTGAGGCGTACGGATATTAACGGACTCGAAGCTAGCCAATCAGTGTTTAGGGATGTATTTTCCACAGTGAGAACATTGCAACGCTCCTTACGTCAGGTCCAGTAGTTCAAGGAAAATGGTATTTCTTTGCACGCGTAGGAAAGTGAGCCCACGAAGCCACTGGGTAAAATTTTGACCCCACTTGCTCTTTCATCTATACTCGCCGTTTAAAGTAGTGCGAGTCGAACGCCCCATTTTAAAGCAGTCCATTGCGAACAGTTTGGGGCCCTGTGGCATGCACGTCACCAATTCTCATTACCCAATAAATGCAAAAAATAACGGGGGCGTTATTGCTGCTCCTTGTCCAAACGCACTCGGCACAAGCTCCCCAATGAATTTATCGACTGAACTTTACCTCATCACCCCTGTGTCCAGCGTGCCTTGCATACCAGATCGCGACAGACATTTTTCAAGGCCTCCTCAGAACATGTTATTAAGAGGTGAGGACCGCTTTGCTGAAACAACATCGAAGGTGGACCGCCCTGCATGACTCTTTTGATGAGTTCCTATTATTAAAGGGAGAATAAATTCTATAGGCAAGAAAGCACGCGCCTAATCCTTCAGTTTTTGAAGGATACAAACGTTTCCCCTCGAATAGTGTCAAAGAGATGCTGTCCGAAAAAAATGAATTAGATAGGGCACCTTCCGAGCATATAGGTCCATCTGTTCACTCACTCATTCACTCACTCACTCACTCACTCACTCACTCACTCACTCACTCACTCACTCACTCACTCACTCACTCACTCACTCACTCACTCACTCACTCACTCACTCACTCACTCACTCACTCACTCACTCAC
>NW_027526445.1:98278349-98444933 GCF_048455015.1 Haemaphysalis longicornis | reverse complement strand
TTATAGCCGTTTTGTGCTGAGCATTTGCGGAAGAGACAACTTTGCAACAAGGCATTCTCAGGCCCGCAGAAACAAAAATGCCCGAACGTAGAGTATTATCATGCGGCACTCGGGCTATACAGTATCCCGTAACTTGAGCGGTGTCGATAAAACAAAGGCTTTCTCCACGCGTTTGGGGCGTCTGCCGCTCTAGAGCCAAAGTGCCCCGCTCCTTCGTGAGAAATTCGAACATCCCTGCATTCCTTTTACGGTTGCGCGCCCACACAGAAATCATAGGCTGTTTGGAACATAAGAGGACACACAATGTGAATTTCGTTTTCAACGGGTCGCGCTATAGAACGACTCGCGTTTAAAACGGTTCACCGCTTCGAAAACAGGTGCAGCCTTGGGAGTTTTTCTTTCCAGACGCAAAAAACACACAGAAACGCGAATAAGCTTCGATTAATTTTTGCGTCCCAGAGCAGGGCAATAGCGGGCGGCACGTCGATAAATCGGCAACCGCCGCGCTGCTTTTTAGCTTCGAGAAAAAAAATCAGAACCTCAATGTTAATCTCCAGAACGGGATCGGCAAGCCCGGTTGTAGTGTATTGCCGTAACAAAGATGACCAGTTGCGTGGTCATGTGGGAGTTACGAGTTATCTGGTTTATGAAGCCTACACACTACTAGGGAAATATTGAAGTGGCTGCAGTCTATTAGGGATTGCGTGCCTTTCAAAATGGGATGCCCTGCCGTATGACAGCTGAATTTTTCTATCCTAGGTCAGCGGTCTCCACCATCGACTTCACAGAAGGCGACGAAAGCCCTTCTACGTTCCTGAGCGAAACGTATTTGCAGGAAAGACTGTAGTGGCCCAAAACGGGACTGGAGAATGCGCCTTCCCACTCCTATCTCTCCCTCTTCTCCAACCCTCTATTTTATCCCCTGAGCCCCATTTCCCTGGCTCATAGGATAGGAAGCCGGGCTTTATATTTCAAGGGTAGAAAAGCTGCGCCCGAGAGACAAGATCATCAGGAAGGGACAGGACGGGCGCAGAGCATAGAAGGTCGTTGGAATAAGTTTAAAACTCCGGCGAAGTCTCATCTTAGGTATCTTAGGTTTCAAAAATATTTCCGCGAAGAGCGCAGCGACTTGAGTTTAGCTGTTCGGTGTCTTTGGCGCAGTCGTAGGGGTTTCTCAATGTTTACTGTCTTTTTGGAACAACAGTAAAATAGTTACGCATGCACACCGCTCTAGGGCAGGATTGCGACACAATATACTCTTGACAGTAGAAATCAGCCAAAAATAACCGCATGGTTCTTCTAAATTTAAAGGTTTCAATAATAGTTTGCAAGGCTCTTTGCAGCTTTGAAACAGTTATAAAGAATCTTAATAAAGCAGCATGTTGTGTTTTCATTGTGTTAAATCTGTTGCTTGTACTCTGGTAACACTTCTAACACTTAGGGTGTAGCATTAATACGTTTCTGTATTTTTGAGTTTGGTAATTACAATCGCAAGTGCACAGCACCTATTAAACCGGCGTTTGAAAAACGTTTAGTCTCGAGAACATATCTGCTATTGTTCAAAGTATGTGTGCTACGTTTCAGCGTATAAGTTCGCCTGCTTGATCTCCGGGGTATCCGTCCTCTCTTTCTCTATCTCTCTGTTTCTGTCTCTGCTAACCTATGCGCTTACAATTTTGAGAACGGCGAGCTTTACTGCCGCTTTATGGTTGCGACAGAGCTTGCGTCACTGTGTGGCATTTCTTTCGAGCTCTCGACTGCAACGCTAGGGTTTTTAATCTGAGAGTGGAAATGTCGGTTGACACTAACTGCCATCCACTTCATTGTGGCAGTGACCGAAACAAAAGTCCATACTTTGCAATTACGCATCCTGTCCTTATAACGCTGTTTTCTTATTGCAGCCTGAAGATTTAAAAAATGCAGTTGACCTGTCGAGGTTATCACTGAAACTACGAACAGTTTGTTAAAGGAAAGGAACACGTTTCACTCGAATCCTCTGAATAATTTTTCCCTAGTTGATAGGTATAAGGCATAGAGACTACAAGTGTTCTAAATGGTGAACGGCCATCGGCCGTTGGTTTAGAAAATTCGGCCCTGTAGTGTGCTCCTGCTGACGTTAGGAAGATGCTGCAATTTTCTAAGTGTGTGTTCTTGAGTGTATATCTGAGCAGCATGTGTGTGTTTTCAACATATGCGTGTGTACATATATGGGCTTAGGTGCGTTTTTACATGTATTTGTCCCTCATGCCTTTGTGTGTGTGCGTGACTGCGAGCGCCAAGGGGCCATGCTACAGCTCTACCGCGATATGATGCTGCCGGACGTACTCGTTCTTATGCCACCAAAGTTCAGGAAGTTCTTGAAGTCGTAAGCGCACAAACGTAGCTCCCGAATGTCAAAAGAATCGTAATGCCCAAATAGCAATAAATGTGCGGGCCTATAGCAGGCCGGACGTCTTTTTTGTATATCGTATTCGATTTGCAGCGAGTCCTCCAGTTTTTTCAAAGAAAGAGAGAAAGAGAAAGAAAAAGAAAGAAAGAAAGAAAGAAAGAAAGAAAGAAAGAAAGAAAGAAAGAAAGAAAGAAAGAAAGAAAGAAAGAAAGAAAAATACCGTTCGGCCAGCTATCCTCCGTCCAGTTGAACTAGTCATTTTTCCGAACGTCTTCCGCACTTCCAAGAAGCGGCCGTTTACTGACCGAGCTTTGCTTGCGATCTGTCCACTTGAGAGATAAGATTGGCGGCGAAGGTAGCCGGGCACATACACAGGATCCACCCTTTGTGCACTGCGAAATGTCCACCGAAGGAGCTGCACAGATAAAATCACGCGACGAGGTCCCCACTGTCCGACGACGGCTGAAATCTCGGCATCCAGTAATGTCTTTAACCAGAGAAATAGAGACGGTAGTGCGCAGCGATTACGGCAAGGAAAGACGATTACTCTTCGAAGAAAAAAATATTTCCTCGCAATTCGCTACCTGCATCTCCTTGCAGTGCTTTTCGACTGGCGACGGGCTTCGTCTCCTCCTCCCGCACTTCGCTTACGCTCGGCTTTATAAACGCAACAGGATTCATCGGCAGCCCTTTCTTGCTGCCTATAGGTCGGATTCTCGCGCACTATCTTTGTCGTGTGAGAAAAGCCGACCTGGTATCGTGCCACCTGTCGGAGGCGCGATACAGCTGGTACAAGCATGGCTTTGGAAACGCGTCGCGGAGTGCGTCGCTATATCGCTTGTTGCGACGAGTCATGCAGCTTTGACGGTGCAAAGAGGAGATTTAACGCCAAAATAAAAAAAGGACGAGAAGCATAACCTTAATCGGCTTCGTAATCACCATCCCACACGCCAATCCACACAAGCCGAACGGCGGCCACCCAATGAGTTAAGACATTTTCAGTAAAGGCTCGTCCCGCTGTGACCTCCGCTACTCTTGGAGCTTCACCACAAAAGCGGTGGGCACGCGTACACTCTACATTCTTTAATTACCGAGTGTTCATTGGTCTTTGGGTGCTAACGACGACACCACACAGAAAACTTCACCGAGCATCCAAGCATAACAACGCATGACCTCAGCGGAACCAAAAATAAGCTTGGTGGGGCCGCCAGATCCGCTGTTTGCCCAGTATTCGCACCACTAGTATGAAGCTGCCGTAATTTTCTGCACGTCCAAAATTATAAAACTTTGCAGTTTGTTTGCGGCTGGTTGCCTATTTTCAGATGTCACAATTTCTACCCTGCTGTCGTTTTAGTCAGGCTACACAGGAACCGTTTTCCCGAGATGAATGCTCTTTTTTCACCAATGTGAGTGTTTTCATCATTAGTACTGAACCCTAGAACGGATCATTATAGCATTGTCCCGGTGATCTCTACTATCCGTAAGATTAAGTTACAAAAATCGCGTAAAGCTGTCCTCTCTCTCTCTCTCTCTCTCTCTCTCTCTCTCTCTCTCTCTCTCTCTCTCTCTCTCTCTCTCTCTCTCTCTCTCTGTTTCTGGAATCTCTCTTAGAGATCTTAGTATATGTTCTTCGGACTAAGGACTAACTAGAGATTGCTCCGGTCCTAAAATAAAAAAGTATATGTGAATACTAATTTTTCGTAACAGGACTATGGGGGATTTTTAGTAGCACATTTGGTGAATGCTTTTTTTGAAGGGTGCTATTTTTTGTGTTCCGCTGACGCATGTTAGGTGCTCAAAGCTTAATAATGTCACTCTGTAATGTATTCCTATATAGTTCATATGATAATCTATCCATGAAGACAAATATACTCCATCCAAGTGAGTGTTGTAATATTGGCGGGCTTCATTGCTCCGTCACCGCACTCCGTTACCTCCGTCACGTAGTGGTATCGTGGTGGACGAGCGGCCAGAAAGCGTTGCTGCCTTGGTGTTGACGACAAAAAGCCCAAGGCAAACGTGACTGGTTTATTACATGGCGAGAGCTGAACAGCGATGATACAGGAACATCACCCTTCCGGCCGCTCTTACAGCAGGACTCGAACAGAGCGACAACGGGACCCGTGTTTGTCAATCGAATGAGTTATGCGCACGGAGCATCCGCGAATTTACCCCCAGAAACGCAACGGTCAAGCAACTCTCCTAGTGCTTTTTGCACACGGCCCGAACACAATACAAACACACCAGATCACTCTTTCCCAAGTTCGTGAGAGCTGGCAGTAGCGGCGCACATTGAGCCTGAAAGTGCGGGGAAAGGAGATCTCGGCGAGCGGTGTCCGCTGGCAAGCTCAAGACTCTACGTGCTGAACAGTTTGTTTTGTACTCTGCAACTGCCGCGGCTTGAGTCATCGCTGGCCAGGCCACCGCGGCTGGTGCCTGTCTCAACGTGTTCGAAAAAGGCGGGCTTTCCGTGAAGCGCAGGAGCTTCACCACACCACACCAACTTGTAGCATGCGCGAACAGGGTAGCGGCACGCTGAATCGTAAAACTATGCTCCCTCTCACGAGCCAGTTTCAGTGCGCTGTGAGCTGCGAAACTGGCAACCGGAATGTCCCTGCGCAGTCACATGTAGTGACCTTCATTGCACGTTCCGTTTGTTGCTTTCAACACTAAATTAGGCATTTTTATGCATATTTAAGTGGTTTAAGAGCCACCAGAAGGCCGCAATGCAGGCTGTTTTAAGCTTTAATGGAGCAATTTGATTTCTACTTTCCGCATGCCAGTGGGCAGGGCTGTACGAGCACGCCACCTTCAAGAAGGGCGCTTTTCACCGGGTGGGTGCCCTAACATTGCGCTTGCCATTCGCAATAAAGTTTAATCAATACATCAATCAATGCGCCCATAAAAAAAGTGCCACACCAAGCCATTTTTTCTACATTTGCCGCGACGCAGTGACACCCCGGGTGATTACGCCACTATAAATCTACCTGCACACTAGCGTCGAACTTGTCGTGCCGCCCTGCCGACGGCCGCCGGAGGCGCAGCGCCGCGGCGTCGGCGAAGGCCACACCAACTCGCCGCCATTTTGGCCTCGTGGTGCACCCGTTCTGCGGGAGCGCTCTCGAGCCAGAGCTCCCCACCCCCTGCTTTTCTGAGCAGCTGTTGGGCGAAATGCATTCTTGCCGAGACGGCGCGTGCTCGCGGAAGCGGCGGTGGGGAAGCGGTAACAAGCAGCGCACGTGACCGGCGCGTCATCCTACTCTCTATCGCTCATTGGCCTTTGCGATCTGCGGAATGACAGAAATGGGTCTCGGATCTGTTTGCTCTGGGGCAAAATGGATGGATGAGGTTGTAAGCTCTAGGGCAAGCACCTCAGTGCAACACCCCTTTCCATCTGACAACGGTAAGGAAAAATCGCCGTTCTGGGTGAAAACAGGTTTCCAGCGGCTGCCGGCGTCGGCAAACAACGCGCGGCACGGCACGGCGCCGCTAGTGTGCACGTACATTATGAGATTCCTTCTCTTCCGATAATAAAACTTCCGTCTACCTGATTTAAATTAGCGTCACTTTTATTTGAGAACGATGTTTTAAACACCTGCCGCCCGGGGCTACCCTTCGGGTTGTGCGTTCACGTCTGCCGTTTCATGAGGCCACTCATCACCGCAAGCCATCTATAGCGAGTGATCTTGGAACGTGTTTGTCGTGACCGTGACGCATAGCCTTTTGTGCAGTTTTATTGAGTAACGAGACGGACAGATCCATGTCGGTTAGGAAACGGAGGACCTAGAAGCAGATGCTACGCCTTCATTTGTATTACCGAGCATTGGTGGCTTCTCTTTCAAGTGAGATTTTACTGTGAGGTGGCCTCTAGCGAAACGACACCATGTGAAACCTTGTATGTTCACGTAAAGAACAGGCCCACGTCAGCTAACGGTGGATGGTCTGCGGCATTATGGTTTGCGTTACTATTTTGTAATTATTATTTTGCCCCAACGCAATTCAGGCGTACGCAAACAGGCATTTATGTCCAGAACAGCACCCAATATATATCATCTTACGCTTCACATCAGTAACAAATCACTACTGCAGGGCGGAGTTCTTTAGTGATCGGAGCGACGTGTGTTCTTGTCAGCGTCGAGACCAAAACGGATACATATCCCGCACGCTGCAACATTCGAGGAGAGAGCCACACACCACCGATCCACCCATACCAAAGACTGCCAAGAAAACTAACCTCTTACAATCCTCCTCCATCGCTTCCTTCGGCACAAACGGCACATAGTTCACAAAGCCTGGCATCTCGTTCTTCCCTGCTCTTTTTATGTCTTTTGAGAAGTTACCGCTACTTCGCACATGAGTGGTGGTCTCTTCTCTCCTACCGGTGGCTTCAGTAAGTGCGATTGTCACCAATCGGTCTTTTACAAATGCCGCTGCATGTTAAAGTCATTCTAATCTTGGTGGCGCTTCGTCTTGAGCTCTCATCACGGCTCCATGCTGCCCACGGCTGCGGCCACTCGTGCGGGCGGCCAGCGCCGCTAGTAAAGCGTGATTAGTCCCGACGTGAGAGCCCGCGTACCCTCTGCCCGCGTTATTCTTCGTTAGGGCAGCCGAGAGAATTATGAGGCCCTTCAGATTCTCGTCACGCGCTACCAGGCCCTCTAGTCGATGTCCAGCGGGTCTTATAGAAAAAGCAAGTGGCGGCGAGAGTTGCCTTCTCTGTGGCTCTTCGACTTCTCCTCTGGCAGTTAGCGCGCAGAACAGGATACGCAGTGTCCGCGGTTCCTGTATGTTTACCCGAGGCGGCCTTTTGTTCGGCTGCTCTGTGTTGTATAAGAGGTGGCTATGTGCCCGGCGAACTTCTCGGTAGAGAGCGTGTTGACTCGTTTTCCCCGACAGCACGTCTCGCGTTCAATCCTCGTCTCGGCTTTCGAGGGCTCGGTCATGGCCGGACGGGTTCTTTCGCCTTCTGAGAGTCGGCGAGGAGATTTCTTCGGCTTCCATGAAAGGTTGAGCTGGCCGCAGCTGCTCGCTTACAAACGTATACTTCCATGGTTTTCGTTTTGGTTTGACTTTTCCTTTGTTGTAGTTATTCGAAGCATCGATCTCTATCTCGTTTTTTGTTAGAGCGTATGCCGGGGCTAGTATCGTTCATTGAGAACTTTCTTTTTTATCCTCTCGTGGTTTTCGATGTTTCACATTAGCGACACATCTTCGGAAACCACTGCAAATGCCTGAAAGTGAGTGAAATTTTGGAGGCACTGCCAGTGTTTCTGTTTCTATAACTATTTGGAAATAAGACTATTCTCACCGCCTACCTCGCATTACACACAAAATCCTTTGGCGCATTAATTTTTTGCGCAGTCTTGGTTGCAAAGCTATAAGAGATTCCAACTGGCACGCCCGAAGTGCGAGGAAACAAATGTTCCTTCTACACATATACAGCGTTTACGCAAGCGTTCCTGCGATGGCAGTGCAATGTTCTCCGGATCTTTGTTTGGTGGTCGCCCCCTTCCCCCATGGACACCACTGCATTTCTACGCTTGCAGGTGTATTTATAACAATGCTCTACGTCTCGCCAAGGATTGCCATATACCCGTAAACCGACCTCGATATGGTCAGTTACGCAAACTACATCCTGCAGACGCTGTTTCGAACGGATGCGCGATTATTTATTTTATTTTTATTTTCAAAGAAGGCTGGCGACAGCGTAGCTGCCAAGGGTGTAGCACGATAGAACTGGCTGTACGGCTAGAGTTATTGATTCCGGTTTGGACAGCACTAAGGGAGCATTCTTTGCGAATCAAATGCGGGCGCACAGAACGGTAGAGATATATTCGCAATTTATGGAACTTTGGATCGAGCACGAAAGAAGCAGGATACGTCTCAAACACTTCCCTTTGAAAAACTGCCAACTCAGTCATCAAGATAGTGTATGAGACGCTTGCGGTGACGCTTACCGCAAGCTGCGACGTTGGGGGCTTTTTATTCTCCAAGAAAGCTGAAGTTCAGTAACTTTATTTGCTGTCGTTCGGAGTGAGTTCTACGATCTATGCGCATTGGGAAGAAGGGGGGGGGGTGTGGAGGGGGAGAACGTAGAGAAGGGGGAATAAGGCTCCCCTTCGTGGCAGGCATCACGGGTTGTGCGGAAGAAGCAGCCAAAAACGGTATTAGGAAACGCAGAAGTTGATGCGCAAAAAATGCGTCGGCGTCTGTGGACATCTGTGGGCGTCTTTGTGTACGTCCGTGAACGTCCGGGGTCACGCTCGCGCAGCTGCTTGGTACATTAGCAGGACGGCAAAGAACACCCCTTTCACGCGCGCGCGTAGAGAGGGCGATAATAAGATTTCTCGGGACACTCTACTTTGCCTACGTGCTTTGAAGGCGATATCACAATCGCTTCTACTCGCGGTACTTAATTGTAGAAAACATTATTTACCACTGTAGACTTGTAGAAGAATGCTTGTAGGAGACATTATTTACCGCTGCATCGTGTTAGCGTGCTTTTCGTGTTTTTCGTTTCTGAATGTTTCGCGGACAATTACCATGACAGGCAAGCTGGCGACATGCTGGCGACACCTTACACAACTATTTCCTCACAATCAGATTCATCCGCCGTTGAGGTGCATCTAGTGTGGTCACATGCCGTCCCGTTCACTTGTCACGCGATATGCTTCAGCGCCACACGCATATTTCTTGTTCACCGCTGGAATTTTGCTTCGGAAGCGGGACCGTGCCGCGCTCTGTTTCTACACCAGAGAACCCGGGATTAGTTCCGATACGAAGTCGAATGCATTTTTTATTTATTTTTATACCGGTGCCCATTTTCTTCGCCGGACAACAACGACAACGCCTGTATTTTGTACAATACGTGCGCATAAGGCTGTCGCCGTAGAAAACGTGAAATGCAGCCGCAACGCACTGGCAGAAGTGCAGAGATCGACGAGAAGCGTCTTGCCTTTAGCCACTCGGGGCGTACAAGTATACGAGTAGAGTGAGAGGTGGAAACAAACCATTCATGTGTAAAGAAAGCACACAGGAAAATTAACCTGCCTCCGATTGGGTAAACAACGCGATTCCGGTGATTTCTTGAGAGGTCACGTAGGCCACAGTGAGGCACCCACGCGGAGCGTTTTGAAGCGCTATCAGAGAGCACGTGTCCTTTAGGATTGACGCGGCACAAACAATCCAAAGCCGCATGCATAAACGAGACTATCTGCAGTAACTTACTGTCAGACATTTCGCAGGACAGGGTTAGGAACGGCCGACCAGCGCACGACACCGCAGCTGCGATCCTGTTGGCCGGCTTACACCGTCCTCGGCATGAAACTGTCCGCGGTCGCGAGAGCGGCTTGAGTGGTCATTCAAAACAGAGGAGTGTTCCTCGAGCATCGGTGCTCGAAAACAAGTGTGCACCCCACTCGTAACGAGCCTTCCTCGCAACTTTTATCTAACGATGCCCACGACGGCCAAGCCACACACACGTAATGCGCTCGTCATCCGCGTTCATAAGTGCTCGCCAGAACCGCCTGCATCCGACAATGCCCCTCCCCTTATTGCGCGTTGGCGTATGTTGCTTAGGCGAATGTTTGTGTTTCTGGAGGAGATAAAGGGCGGAAATGGAGCAGCGCTTCGTTTGCATGGAGCGTCGAATGCACTGTGCGTGTGGAGAGAAGGTGCGCACCGGGCAATTACGGTATCTCCTCGGACATAAGTGGCATATATCAGCGCTCTTCCGCCTTCTAGCGGCAGGCGTTCTCATCAGTATACGCATTCTGCCATAAACTCTGCTTATGGTGTCGGTTTCGATGGATCGATTGATCGATCGATCGATCGATTGATTGATTGATTGATTGATTGATTGATTGATTGATTGATTGATTGATTGATTGATTGATTGATTGATTGATTGATTGATTGATTGATTGACTTGATATTTAACACCTGAAGTAGTTTCTCGGTTCCTTGGGCACCACTGGATTCATTCGGACAACCTCTGATTTTATGTTTTTGTAGAGAGGACATGGACGGCCGTTTTTACGCTTTTATGTTTATCCTAAATGTACCCTCCGCCACCAAGAAGTTAATCTCCGCCCCCGGCCTCAAGTACAGGCTGTCTGTTTGTTCTATCAAACCTGGCTTGATTGACTTATTTATAATTCGATAAACAAATATGCGCTCATCCTTCAGTAAAGCATTTTTAGGATACGGTATTTATAATAAAAGCCCACATGGGATGACGCATGCGGAATTGTGGCGCATATATGCCGCAAGGAGTCCGACGTGCCAATATATTACTAAGATAAATCTCGCTAATTCGGCCACGGCTGTAGCTCTTATTAAAAACCCCCGAGAAGCACCTTCAAATGGTTTTCCTCTATGTTTGAACATATGTAATATAACAGACAATTTCTTTAGATTTTTTTTTTATATTTGGCTTTTCTTCTCATTAAAAATTCATCTGACGCAAACCACAACGGCGGAGAATGCTGCCACGAAAGATGTTGCCACGAAAAAGAACTGCTTCAACTGAGGCGTACGATCATATTAACGGACTCGAAGCCAGCCAATCAGCGTTTCCAGGATGTATTTTCTCCAGTGAGAACATTGCAACGCTCCTTACGTCAGGTCCAGCTATTCAAAGAAAATGGTATTTCTTTACACGCGTAGGAAAGTGAGCACACGAAGCCGCTGGTTAAAATTTTGACCCGACGTGAGCTTTTATCTATACTCGCCGCTTAAAGTAGTGACAACCGAACACCCCATTTTAAAGCAGTTCATTGCGAACAGTTTGGGGCTCTGTGGCATGCACGTCACCTATTCTCATTATCAAATAAATTCAAAAAATAACGGGGACGTTATTGCTGCTCCTTGTCCAAACGCACTCAGCACGAGCTCCCCAATGAATTTATACACTGAACTTTACCTCATCACCTCTGTGTCCAGCGTGCCTTGTATACCAGATCGTGTCAGACATTTTTCGAGGCCTCCTCAGAACATGTAATTAAGACGTGAGGACGGCTTTGCTCAAACAACATCGAAGGTGGACCACCCTGCATGACTCTTTTGATGAGTTCCTATTATTAAAGGGAGAATAGATTCTATAGGCAAGAGATCACGCGCCTAGTCCTTCAGTTTTTGAAGGATACAAATGTTTCACCTCGAATAGTGTCAAAGAGATGCTGGCCGAAAAAAATGAATTAGATAGGGCACCTTCCGAGCATATAGGTCCATCTGTTCACTCACTCACTCACTCACTCACTCACTCACTCACTCACTCACTCACTCACTCACTCACTCACTCACTCACTCACTCACTCACTCACTCACTCACTCACTCACTCACTCACTCACTCACTCACTCACTCACTCCTTTTCACTGATCACAGCACGTGAAAACTATCCCCTTGAAGAAAGCATGTCCTTGCTGTGATTATATGCAGGGGAAGTAGGTGGGTTATGGTTAAAACGCATTTCTTTAGCAGCTCGTGCACACATAGGGCAAAATCAATGTGTATCATTATCAATCATTCTTATCACCACCATCATCAGCAGCAGCATGAGCACCAGTCGCAGTAACCGCCTTTTCACGCCTAGTGTTTGACAAAAGAATTCGTTCATTGTTCCCTAAATTCCCCAATTCATCCCTCCATTTAATCAGTTGCCCTGCATTTCTAGACCGGTATCTTGAACTAACAAGGTAAGTCTGGCGAGTTAGTTAGCTTCCATTACTGAATAACCCCATAAAAATTTGCCGCGTATCTGCTAGCTTCGCTGCAGATATGGCCGAAGCACCATAGTGTTCTGCAGCGCCTGCACCGCCACTGCCTCTCTTCAATTCCACGGCCACCTGTCACGCTGTTCCCCTCCTGCTTCAGTCGCTGTCATCATAGACGCAATGCTCAATACAATTAAAATTTTCCCGTGTACGTGCTTCTGGAGCGCCATCTGTTGAGACATTTTCATGGCTAGAGCGCTTCGTAATGTAGACACGACCTCCAGTTGAGCGTGAGCCTTTCTTGTATTGATCGCTAAAATGGGGTTCTTATCATTTTGGGGGGGAAGAGGGGGTTGTTATCGCAAAAATTACGCCCACACCTATTTTTATTTTCCAAATAGTGTTAGCATCAGTTATTTATTTATGTTTGCCTTGAAGTATGCCCGGCATTTGTTTTTTGTTGAGCAATATTGATAACCATTGAGTATAGTAGCAGATTGTGTAGTGTGAAGATGTTTTGCCTTTGTAAACGTCTCGTCACCGTCATGGTGGCTTAGTGGCTATGGCGTTGTGCTGCTGAGCTCAAGGGTTCTGGGTTCGATCCAGGCCATGGTGGCTGCTTTTCTGATGGAGGCAAAAAGCGAAAACGCCCGTGTGTCGATACTCGTACAGATCCCCAGGTGGTTAAAATTAATCCGGAGCCCTCCACTGCGGCGTGCTTCAGAGCCGAGGTGTAGCCTCGGTGCGTTGAACCCCACAATCAATCAATCAATCAATCAATCAATCAATCAATCAATCAATCAATCAATCAATCAATCAATCAATCAATCAATCAATCAATCAATCAATCAATCAATCAAACCATCAATCAATCAATCAATCAATCAATCAATCAATCAATCAATCAATCAATCAATCAATCAAACAAACCATCAATCAAACGTCTCGTTCGAAAATATGTTCTAATGTTTGGCCATGTGGTTCAATCACGGTATCGACAGACGAATAAAAATATAGACAAGCCAAATCACCGTGTTTAAGTAACTGTCGATTGTCTTTAAAGGACTGAAACAGGCAGTAACGCTACTAGCAAGTCAGCCATGTTGCTAGTAGCGCCCCGCCCTGTCGTATTCATTTTTTCATCGGTTCGTGTATTTTTTGTGGCTATATTCCTACCACCCTGTATTTTGGTGCTCACTATGCTTTTGGATAGCCCGCCGATGTATAGCTATCTGCATTACAGCATGCCGGGCCAAGGCCCATCCTTTTTAATTGAAGCTCAGAGACACTGCGCCCGAGTTTGTTCCCTAATACGAGGGCATAGTTTCCATTCGCTAAGTTTAACCCCTCAATTCCTTCGTTCGCCGGCTGCTTGGGCTAAAGCAGGTTTTTTTTTTTGCAAGGTGTTAACAAATAATAACCGGCAGTACGCAATAGTGTTACGGAATTTTTTTTCAAAGATAACCTACCGTAAATATTTCCTACTGCGTGCCAAATGTCTTCGTTAACTGATAAAATTGTACTGCTCTTTGTGTGAGCCATCTTTTCTGTGCAGAGTGATTGCGTAAGTACCAAGAAAAGACGGCGAAGACAGAAACAAATGAACGACAGAAATACTGATCACTAGGCCTGTTTACGTCATCGAGATTTTTCAGCTCCATCGACGCCTTTTCCAAATGGACACCAAGGAACATAGTAGTAGTAGTAGTCATCCTCGTCGTCCTAGTAGTAGTAGTAGTAGTAGTAGTAGTAGAAGTAGTAGTAGTAAATACTTTTTATTGATTTCTTAAAAAGGTGGATTTATGTATTTATAAAGTGTAGGACTGTGTCAGCGTGCCTGGGACGTTTCTTTGCAGCGGCTTTCCTTGTAGGGTTGCTCTGCCTCACTAACCCTCGCGTTGCAGAGAAAGCACCTTTCCGTTGAAAATGAGTACCATGGTGCTTAATTTTTTGTATGGCAGTAGTACTTTCGAAATTTGCGCAAAAATCACTTTGTCCATCCGTCCATACATTCGCACATTCGTACGTTTGTCTCGTCCGTCCGTCCGTCCGTCCGTCCGTCCCTCCGTCTGTCTGTCTGTCTATCTGTTGTCTGTCTGTCTATCTGTTGTCTGTCTGTCTGTCTGTCTATCTGTCTATCTGTCTGTCTATGGGTGACTATTACCAGCGATTTGGGGTGGCACACTCATGTTGAGGAGGTGTGTTCAAAGGCCTACAGAAAGTTGTTTTACTTGAGGAAAAAACTCGAACATGCCCCTAGAGATGTCAAATTACTTTCATATAAGACATTTGTTCGCCCTATTTTGGAGTATGCGTCTTCTGTATGGAGCCCTCACCAGCAGTCACTGAGAGATAAGCTAGAAAAAATTCAGAGGGTAGCAGTGCGCTTCATTTGCTCGCGGTACCGGAGGACAGAATCCGTCACAAATCTGTTAAAATCATGTACGCTAGAACCCCTGCAAGTGCGCCGCGAAAAGCAAAGGTTAAAACTCCTGTGTCAAATTATAAGAGGCGAAATGAAAATAAATAAATACACATACATACAACCTGCACCCAAACGAGGAGCTCGGTTGAACCATAGTAACCCATTAAGGCCTTTTTGGGCGCGTCTAGATGGCTTTAAGAATTCTTTTTTTCCTTATAGCATAGAAGTGTGGAATAGACTTCCAGAGTACGCTGTTACTAGTTCAAATGTCAAAGCGTTTGAGTGTTCGCTAGAATTGTACTACCGGCAGCACGAAACCTAATGTCTGTTTTGTCATTGTGTATTGTTTTTTTTTGTTTATATTCCTGCCTGTAATGACCCTCAAGTGAGGGTTACAGTATCAATAAATTAAAAAAAAAAATAAATAAATCTGTCTGTCTGTCTGTCTGTCTGTCTGTCTGTCTGGCTGTCTGTCTGTCTGTCTGTCTGTATGTCTGTCTGTCTGTCTGTCTGTCTGTCTGTCTGTCTGTCTGTCTGTCTGTTTGTCTGTCTGTCTGTTCATTCAGCGGAGTAGCGCAATAAATATCTGTTCAATGTGCCCCACCGTTATTTACTCAAAGAAAAGTTTAGCCATTCTGCGCATGTGCCTCTAAAAAAATGACCTTTCCATATAAATACATGCGCATCCAAATTTCCCGCCTAATTAGCCAAAGAAAGACTACCGCTGTTAAAGAACGGAAACAGTTAATGACAAATTCGACAAGATGGCGCGCTTCTGAATAGCTATCCATAAAAATTCTTTCCATCCACAATTTCGCATACTTCTGTTGATAGCCTCACGCGCACGAGACAATCCGGCTATTCCATCGAGAGCATAACACCTAAAGCGCACGGCAAGCCGCAGAACACAACCTTTATAAACGCACCAGGCACTGCGTCTATATACGCTTGAAAGGCCGTGTCTGCAAATTCCTCTTGCTGGTAGAAGTCAAGGATGAGAGGGGAAGAGAGAGATAGAGATAAAGAGACAAAATGATGGGGGAAGCGTCAAAGCCTGGCCCATCCGAACGGGGCATTCGAAGAGGATTACCTACTTTCTATCCGGGCAAACTCGTAATCTCATCCAACCGACGCTCTCATCAACGCCTCGAGAGGGCACGCTCACCGCTGGTTTACAACAACTTCCTCGCAATGGCAGAGATAGACCTCGTGGTAAGAACGTCACGACCGGAAAGTTGAGCGCGCAGAAATACCCACCAGGCCAGATTGTACGGGGAGTTCCCGCATCAGTCTTCTCTGTAGCCAACTTTCATTCTCGCTTTTGTTGAATATTCTGCACCAGGGCGATTTGTACGCGAAGGGAAGGTACGGCTAGGACAACCCAGATTACTTTAGATTCAAAGAATACAAAAGGTTAAGAGCAGCAGTTGGATGCTCGAAGCAATCTTCACACCGCCCTGACAGCGGGTGTGGGTCCGCTGAGCAGTCCGGACAGCGAACCCCCCGTATATATTAAAGAGAGGCCCGTCGGCGTCTCTCCAGGGCCGGTGATCGCCGCGAGCGTCGATGCTTGAGCCAGAAGTGGGGATTAACGCTGTTCTCCTCCATCCTGAGAGTGGGGACTTCCAGCCAGAGGGGGACCCTCGAAGGGAGTGTCAAGTCGACGGCGACGACGCTTGCGAACCAAACGTTCCTGTCTCGCTTGTTCACCTATCATTTTCTCTCACCTTCCTCCTCTCCCCTCTCCTCATCTACGTCATCTTCTGCTCCGCGAGCTCGTCGTTCGCGGCATCTGGAGTGTACTGTACGAGAGGCCCTAGACGCCAGTCCCGAACACAACGGAGCGGCGCTTGACTTTTGAAGTTTTTGGTGCTTGCAAAACCTCTCTTCGGCCGCGGCTGCTTCGTGAGAGAGCCGTTTCGTACCCAAAGCCGGAGGCGCGAACGTGCAGAGAAGGCCCGTCCGAAGCAGCGCAGTTCGAGAAGCCAATAGAGGGGAGTGTATAGTGAGAAGACCGAATACCGATATGGTCGCCCCCTCCACGGCACACACGCACACGGCGAGCTTAACGCATAGAAAATGCCGCGCAGCATTGGCGGACCCAAGTGCGCCCTCGCAGACCATCCATAAACGCCGATCTTGTAACACCTGGGATCGGTACCAACCAAAGCGAGCGAATGCGACAATGGCAAATTGTCGGAAACGGCCCCTTTTGTCGCGCCTTCTTCCCGGCCAGCTCGCTAAATAGTCCGAGGCAGTAGCGGCGGTGGCAACGATTCGAGTTTACAATATATGGCGTCGTTGTAATAAAAATGGCGCGGAAAGAAAAGGAAGGCGCCAGAGTGGCACCTTTTAGACAGAGAGCACGGACAATTCCTCGCCTCGCGCCTCCTTTTTTGCACCCCGCATGCCCTCGGCCTCCTCTTTTCTCTTTCACCGCCCCAAACTCTTCTTTTGTTCCGCGGCAACGGCGAGGTGCGGTCGCAAGCCCGCTTTCTTTCGCGCTACCGTCTCTAAGTCTCTCTCTTCTTATTTTTATTTCGAAAAACGGGGGTGGCTTTATTTCAGTCGCACCCCTGTGCAAATACTCACTCCCACATTGGGAACACCATCTGGAGCTCCCGTGCAACCCTCCTCACTCCCATCGTAGTCTGTGGTCCTTTTGCGGGATGCAGGGCCGTGCGGGATGCTGCCAGGAGTTTAGAGGGGGGGATCGAGACTCTGCCTAGGCGAAAGCATTGCCGGGAGCAGAGAAATGATGCTGGAAAAGAAAAGAAAGTAAAGATGAACAGAGATGGAGAGAGAAAGAGAGAGAGAGAACGTGCGGAGCCTGGCTAATATGGGGAAGGAAAAAGAGGCTGTTCGGGCAACCCTGGGTAACGCTTGTTGCGAGTCGCGGCCGCATTTACATTTTCGCGCTCTTCCGTCAGCGTCGAAGGGGCCCTCTCGGGACGCCCGACAAGGCGCGTACTTTCGGCGCGGCGGCATAAAGAGGGCCGCCTGAAAGCGGACCATGAATTGATGGCCCCGGAGCCTGCTTTGAATGCGGGCGTGCTCGCGCCCCGGACGCCCGCGTGTTGCGGACCCGAGTGTCGGAGGCGGCAGGCAGGGGCAACAGCTCGCGAGACGCGTTTGGTCCGGTGGCTGTGGATGCCCAAAAAAGAAGAGTGTGTTTGCAGGCTTGCTGGGACGCGAAAGTGAGCATTGTGAGGAAAAATCATTACCAATTCCGAGAGGGAAGAAGACAGTTTGGGATCGCCAGAAGGGGATAGAAAGAGGGAGAGGGGGGGTCGCTTTTTTGCTGTGTGGAGGGCTCGGAGAGACAGGGAGCAGCGCTGCCGGGGCGACACAAAAAAGCGGAGGGGTGGAGGGGGGAACGGGCCCCCCTGTGCTCGTCGACGACATGAGATTTGACAAACCCCTCGTCTTTTCTAGAGCCCCTCTCACTCGAGTCAAGGGGTGGCGGGGGCGAGCCGCATGGCGCCCCATTGGTCGAGAGGGGCGCGATCGATGGGCCAATGGGCTGCGGTCCGGATCCGGGCCAATTGACGCGGTCACGCTTGCGCCCGCCTCAGCGCTCAACTCGGCTCAGCCACCATGCTCTGTGCGTTACCGGTGGTGGCGTTGGTGGGTGTTATTGACGGCCCGACGAGGGTTCACCGGAGGGGGGCACGAGGAAGCGGGGGGGGAAAGAGATCTCAAAACGGAGTGAACTCGCAGCGGAGTTGTTGCCTGCCTCTCCCCCTTAAATGGACGGAGAAGCAAGAAACGAAAGTAGGCTCAGAAACATGGGTGGGTCTTTGCTCTCCTAGAGAGTAGGTGTCCGGGGCCAAGTGGTATTAGCTGAGCGCTCCTCGTTGGAGCGGTGCCTGTCCGGGAGGATCTTCGCTCGGCCCGCGTCCGCCCCCCTCCTCTCTTCTCTCGAACTTTCGTTTTTTTTTTTTTTTTTTTTTTCACCCTACTCTCCCCCCTCCCTTCCCACGTTGCCGCACACTCGAACCCCAGCGAAGCCGGCAAGGAGGGGGGTGCTCCCCAGCCAGCGGAGTAGACATTGGGAAGCGAGGGCGAGAGACGAGCAGGGCTTGTCAGTTTTTTTGTCCTCACTGCGGATTTACAACGCGTTCGAGAGCTTACGGCACGCGGACCACTCACTCGGGTTCGAGCATCGCGAGCACCGCTGCGTGCCTGACTGCTTGCCCGTTCGTCGACGTCTTCGCGCCCTCTCGAAAACCTCTTCTGGGACGAGTGCGTGTTGAGTGGCCAACTTGCGCCTGTACTACAGCGGAAGACAGGAACCTTCCACCCGTGTGCTTTTATGTGTTCGCCTCGCACGTGTGTTTGTGCGTGTGTTTGTGTGCGATCGACGTGTGCTGCCCCTGCTGGCCCTCGAGTGCGGGACTGGCCCGGAACCGAGCTATAAGCGGGCACACAGCACGGGACGGCCACTTTCGCGGCGTTCCTTTTCTTTTCTGTCTCGACGATACCTGGCGTTCCTCTCTGCAAGCCCGATCCTCGCCCTAGAGGCAGCGAGAATGAGCAGCAGCGCCGCTTTCGAGCGGTGACGTCGAGTGCGCTCGTGACGTTGTTGTTCCATCCCAAATGCGGGCGCGGGGGGTCCCCACCACCATCCCCGGAATGTTGCGTCCCCTCTCTCCCTTTCCGCGATATGCCGCACCGACAGAAGTCAAGAGGCGACGCCTGAACAACAAGGCATTTCAGTGACTTGGAGTGCTCGCGAGGCGATGCCAAGCCTGGAAGACTCGCATCCGCGTCTCGCCCGCTCTTCGCCGTCCCCGACACGACCCAGCGTTCGCACTCCAGTTTCGCGCGATGCAGTTGCACCGACAGAGCGTGTCCCGCGATGAGACCCACATGCAAACGCTGAGAGAGCTGGCTATTCCCCTCCTGAAGGACCGAAGCCACGCCGGGGGAGGTGGCGCGGCGGCTGGCGTCAGCACGGCCGCGCTGGCTTCCTCCGGACCGCGTGTCGCCGCGCTGCCCATTTCCCTCCAGAACATTGCCTACGTGTCTGTGTTGCGGCGGGCCGTGGCGCAAGCCACGGCCGCGGCCGAAGCCAGTGCGGCAGCCGCGGCGGCAGTCGCAGCTGCGGCCGCGTCCGGTTCCAAGTCCTCCCGGCATGGCCAGGGCCGGCCGGCCAAGCTGAGCTTTTCTGTGCGGGACATCCTAGACTTACCCGAGGTCAAATCTGCCTGTTCCAGCCCTCACCCGTTCATCGGCGCCAATGGACAGTCTGCCGTGGCGGCGGGATCCGGGGCACCCATCGGAGGGGCCGGTGTCGTCGGAGCTGCCGACCTGTGCGGAGGACCAGCGGCGTGGGCCAGTGCGGGACACGTGCACGGCAATGCGGCGGCCAACGCGGCGGCGCTTGGGCAGGACATGGGCGGAGCGCCGCCGTACCCCCTGCACTACGGCAACGTGTGTTCCGAGTCTGCGTACCGGTGGTTCCACCCGACGCATGATATGTTGTCCTACGGCGCCCTTGGTGAGTCGGCACTCCATTTTTTCATTTACTTAGTTTTCCTCTTGGAAGAAAACACGGCAGTAGAGTCTGAAAATATTGGATCGGGCGAGAGTGATGTACTTTTCTTACAAAATAAGCCAGAAACGTTCACACAGCTGGAAAACCAAGGCGTACAGTTCGAAGCGCCTACTGTCGGGCCCTCGAAAGTGCTATCATGGGCTATCGTACGTCTTTTACTAATTGACTGGCCACCTGGTGAACATGATTTAAAATTAATGCAAGTTAAAGCGGTAAACTTTGATCAATTTACATGGCTAACATAAATAACGGCCGCAACTTTTTAAGTTGCATAATGTTTACCGACAGATTATATTTACGTGGTAATTAACTCGGCCAAGTTCTACTGGCCCGCGCGAATCTTCAACGCGCGAGCGTTCTGAACAGTACCACTTGCACGGTCGTTCTGGTCTACAAGCGAACTCAAACGAAGAACCTCAATTCAAACTAAGCGCGTGTGCCACCTTTGTCGAAGGTTTTTTTTTTTTTTTCCATGTGAAAAGCATACCTGCAGTGAAGAGTTCGAAGCCGAAGCAATACCCTCGTGTTGAACCGAAATGCAAAACACCTGGAAACATCATTTTTCTTTGTTGATCGCCGGAAATGATGTTTGGTTGTGTTGCACAGTAAAACTTGCACTCCAAATTTGTTGTGACCGAGGAGGTTTAAGCGTGGGCTGGGAACTTGCGACAGGCAGTGCCAGACAAGATTATAAATCAGACAAATTAGCGCCATGCTTGATGTTGTGGCGACACTCTATCAGGGCCGAAACTTGGTAAACATCCTTGCAAAGCGAAGTTTACCCTATTTGAAATGATTTGTTCGTGATTTTAGGGACCACCACATAAGCATGTTAGGGTCAAGCGGAACACTAACAGGGCCTTATCAGCTCGAGATAAGGAAAGCGTGTAAAGGCACGTAGTATGTAAACCTCGACATCTTCAAGTGGTGCACTTACTTTCGCTTAAAATGTGGCCGTAATAAAGTGCTGTTTGCTTTCAGTGCGTGCGGCTGTTATCACCGAGGACAAAAAACGTAGACAGATGGAAATGTTAACAAGCCACTGCTCGAGCAAAATGACGTCACTCGCAATCAGCATAGCCTCCTTGTGCGCTTTTATCACCCTCTCTTTAGCGTCAGCTTCGTGCATGCCTGCGTATACCAACGATATGACGTTTTGTCTCCGCATAGCGCGCAATAAGGTTCTGATAATGTTCATCCCATTTTTAGAATTTTAATGCGAATGCGAGCGTTGGCTCTTAATAAATGTGTAAATTGTTCCAGCACTCAGTAAAAAGCAACGCGGTTCGTGACATTTGTTATTTTATTACACTTGAAGGTGGGATTGGATATGTTATGGGGCTTCTCAATAAAAAATATCAGTGAGTGCGCTTATGCCAAGACAGACCAACTCAACAGAAAGAACGGTTGTCTTTATTCCCTGCTGAGAAAGAAAATGAACTCACGAGATATAACTTCAGGCGAACTGCGCAACTGCTACTATCACATTCTTCACTTATTCAACGCTCGTTATGCCAGAAGCAAATGAGAAACTGTTTTTCTTTTCTGCCCTTCGGTTACAGAACCGGGGATATAATGAGAAGAAAACTCCTTTCGGGCCTGAATAATGTTCAACCGATCAACCTGTTCCGTGCTGTAGTAACATTTTATAAACAACAACAACAACAAAATATCCCTGCGATGGCGTCATTTCGAGAAAGAGAGGAGGATATTTTGGTAGTCGCTTCAAAGGCCGTGGTCACGAGTCTCATTCCTGCGTTCTACTGGAACTTGTCAATCAATGTGTAGCTGCTCTGGGGGATATATAACGGTGGGCACCTTCCTTTCCCCTAAATCTTTTTCTTTATTTCATGCATATTTATACGACTCGAGTAACGTCGTCCACGCCGTTTGATTAATGCCACGTTACATGAAAGGGGGTTCGAGATTCATGGGACCGCGTAGTGGGACCGCGGTCCCATGGGTAGTGGGACCGCGATAACGTACGTTTGGCGGTTGGTGGGAGTGCGGGAGCACCAAGTCGAAGCGAGCAGAGCGCTTTATGCCTTCGGCAAAGACAAATTAGAAGTTTGGCTGAGGGCTAATAACTGTAGTGCTAATTTCGGCACGTACTTCAAACTAGTAATTTAGGTACAATTAGAGCAGCTGAAGTAGTGGCAATTTACCAGCCACTTTTTCGCCCAGCCTTTATGCCGTCACGCGGATCTCTTTTTCTGATTGGTTACTGCTCACCATAGCCACCACGGAGTAACATTGCTGTGACATTGTATTGTTGTCCTTCTTGTTCAATTTGATTGTAAGCCTTGAAGATAGCGTTAAATTGGAATACTGATAACTCTGTATTGCCTTCTTGAAGCCACGGCTAACGTTAAGGGGCGCGAAATTTAAAACGTTTTATTACTTCTGACTTTCAAAAGGGTGAGGGGGGGGGGGGGGGGGGCAGGGAGAGAACGTCTTTCTGTGCAAGAATGTACCTTAGTGAGTTAAAGAAGGCCGAAGCCTCAAAATCAAACAAGGCTGTATTTTTGTCTTCTGGGTCCTTGGAAAGTGAAAATAGTCGCTAAATTGAAAACGTGACCCAGGCAGCTGGATCGAATGGCGTTCTTGTCCGCCTTAGTCTGTGCGTATTTGAAGGACATTCTTGCATTTTATTTCGCGAATATCAAACCCACGAGTAAAAGGTAGTGCTTTGCACTAGGCAACGCGAGGTTTTATCACTTAAGCCGGTGGACGACACGGTATAATAGAGGTATAACCTGGGTCTATGTCAGCGAGAAGTTAGTAGATCACCTTGTGATCAATGCCTGTCGCTAGATGTATCGAATATTTTTTAAAGATAGTTGGTCATCGGCATGTGGTTGGTTGGTTCCGGTAGGAGCAGCGAAGCCTAGCGAGAGGCATAATTTTAATAGCACTGTCAGGAACAGGTTTCACGGACAGCTGCAATTTTACCCCGGTATACAATCAGCAGTAAGTGAATTTCATCGTAATCAATGAGTCGTCGAAAAATTTACCAGTATCTCCCTTGGAACGTTGCTGAGGGCTGAGGGGTGCGTACGAAAGAAGTGCACGATCTCCGGCCAACCTGCTGCACGCTCAATGCAATACACACTCTCTTTTATTTCTCAACGTATGGAGGGTTACCTCCCACAGCATGAAGTTGTTTTAAAACCAGAGGGGTGAAAAACACTCTGCTAGGTGGGCATTCGGGTGGATTTTTTTTTTCTATTTTCCAGAATGTCGGCACCCCTGTAGCATCAATTACAAAAATAATGCGCAATTTCCCTTTTCTTACATTCTCTTAATACCTATGATGTGTATAGTGTGATTAAACGGTGGTACATTTGCACGATGTGCAACGATTAGGCGTGCGCTCACTCATGGATGCTGTAGAAATGATCATGATACGAGTCTCATCAACTTTAATTCAGTGTGGCAAAGTAACGGTAAGGGGTAGGTCGTGACACCAGCGGCTGAAAACTGCAAACCGCTTTATAGCGACGTTCAAATGCAAGCGTGTGGGCGCTATAATATGATACAAAATTTGTATTATCTTAGATGGCAGTGATGCCGACATGAGCACTTTGAAGTGACCCGTATAATTGCCGGCCCCGTACGACGCATAAAAGAGAATATCGTTATACTTCGTCGCAAGGCACTAGCTACTCGCCAGGAAGCCTAAAACACACTGCGGCGATCAACAGCAAGCATGTTTTTGTTGGTATACGCTTGCTGGCAGTAAGCCTTTTTTTTAATTTATTACGTGCTGTCGAGTTTCTTGGCTGACTGGTTGCATACTAGGGCAAGTATATATCCCGCATGACCTATGCTGTCTTGCATGATATCTCGGCAGCCAGTATCTGTCAACACGCTTAACTCAATATCCTTTGACTGCGGACGCACGTACGTTGGGTGTTGATATGGCTGCCAGTTTGACGATGTATACAAAACGAAGTTTCTGTACTGCAGAGTCTGCTGTAGGGCAGATTAAGTGCAAAATCGGGTGAATATTTTGTCCATATGTCAGCTCAGCCATGACTGTGATGTTGCCTATTGCCTCCGCGGTACACCTACACGCATGTACGAGGTGGTATGTCATTGCCATAGGCATACTGCCATGATCGTAGAAAGTCGCCCTCGTTGCAACCCCCACTGAGGAAAACGCTATTTGAGTTAGGCCCCTGCTACACTGGCGTCTCGAATGCCTTCGAACCGAACGTCATTCGATTCAAATGAGGGACTTCGAATGCCATTAAGAATGTGCCATGCTCCAGTATAATTTCGATAGCAGTTGGAAGCTTTAACAACCGCCGCCGTGTTGCAGTGGCGCAGCTGCCGTCGAGTTCTGTTTTCATACAGTAATGAAGAAATGAAATTTATGAGCAATCTTTGGGTTGGCAGCACATGTTTTGGGCTGCCTGGCCACACTGATTAGTCGCTTGCTCGCTCTGGCGGCGTAAATATTACATCTCGGTATCATAATTTCAGATAATTAAAAGCGAACAAAGGGCCAGAATTAAAAAAAAAATTGTTGTTTTAACTATGCAATTAACATATTTGTAATGCTGACTTAAGACACTGTGCGCGAGAGTGCAAGAAATAGCATTCGAGAGTGCTAAATATCTCTCGGGTGCTACGGCGGTCTTCGGCGGTTCGGCTGCTTGGGATCGGCGGTCATTTGAACCGAATGCCCCTGAAAAACGCGGTTTAGCCCCATAACATTCGCAATTGAGTCAAATGACGTTCAGTTGGAAGGCATTCGAGATGCCAGTGTTGCAGGGGTATTAGAAACTTAGTTTCAAGATTCCTCGGGCTCTTTCTACGGAAGCGTATCAGCATTCGATATGACCAGGATTTGTCGTCGGAAACCAAAGAATGCGCGCTGGCCCATCGAGGAGGTTTTGGGCGATGAAAGGCCCTTGAAAAAAAATGAGAAATAAGGATACAATGCACGGTGGCGTTTAGAAAGAAAGTGAAAATTTCGTTTTTATTCAAAACATTTCTCGACTCAAGTTTTCCCCACTCTGTGCAAATCAAGGTAAAACTCGACATTTGCCGTTTTTCATCGTTGAACCTCAAAACAATGCGGCATTTATTAGTACTAAAATATATTTACTTGAAAACTCAAAAGCCTTTTAAAATAAATTCCCAGTTTGTTTTAGTCAGCCGCACGTCCCCTGATCATAGACAACTTCCAATGGTACAGCAAGCGAAATTTTTTTCTGAGCTCGTGTGCTCGCGCGGGGGTTTTAAAACTGCCTCCCTCAATAGTACATACTTTAATATTTCGCTGGCCAGTGAGCCATGCGTCCGGTACTAAACCTTTTCGCGGTGCAGACAACCACAAAACAATGGAATTTCTGTAGGGCAAACCATAGACAAAGCGACCGCGATACCCTTTAGTATTTGGCGCGAACTTTTGATGCCAGGGTGGGGTCGTGGGTCGGCTACCATCTCCACTATGGCAATGATAGCTCGTTGCAAAATACACGACTTAAATTTAGACACGTACTGATGTTCTATAGACAATGATTCTATACACTCAACCGGGTATTCTAGTAACATGGAAGGTGAATCCGCGTACAGACTTTTCTTCGTTCCTGTAAACAACTCGGGCTAAACTGTGTGCGCACATCGCCATTATTACCGCGGTGTTCTCGCCAACGAACACTTTCACGACAGTCCTATTGACGCTATGCCTCCGTTATTTCGACGTAAATCGTGATTGACGCGAGCTTCCCGCCTGCCTCATACATTATTCTGTGAATGCTCCTATAGCATTCTTCGATTAACGAGACGTTTCCTGTGTGTCAGGTCTAAGTGGGGAATCACCCCTTTTGAAAAGGTATACGCATGTGGTGCAACCCTCAACGCGCATAAAAACCATGCGGGATGCAGGCTAGACCGAAATTGTGAGAAATCCTTTAGATTCCGAAGCCTATAGCGTCTTTCTAGTACGTGTGACATATATGCAACGGTGTAAGCAAGGCGCAGGTAGCAACCACCGTCAAAATAGTGGTGGCTGCACAAAGCTGCGAATCTCTAAACGGCTGCCAAAATTGCAGGAGCTCTGTTGGCGAATTCTCTCTGCTTGTTCGAAAACCCGAAGTATGTCTGTATATAGATTTAGTTGGAAATGCAGCCTCAGCAGCTATGCCCGTTCTATTCGTATAAGCGCTGCCGTTAAAAGGTCCTGCGTTCGTATTTGCAAAGCATCGCGTAAGTGCCAACTTCGCCGCCTTACGCTTGTAAAGGCGCAAAAGCAGGCATGTATGTGCAGCAAAAGATTTGCCTCATCAAGACATAAAGAAGAGTGCTCCCGAATGGTGTGTGCTGTGTACTTTCTTAGTAAATGTCAACTTGATCAATGTTCTTCAACATCGTATTTTGGCATGGCCGAACAGTGAGACGAACATAATGTGGACTCCATATACTACCGGACAAAAGTAGAGGATACAGATGGTGTTAACGTTTTCACATGCCCGGACATTCGTTGTAATCGCATACACGCTGATTACCATGACACGCACGCAGTCAGTGATTGAACTCATGCTGCTAGAACACCACAGCGACACCTAGGATGTATGAGGATTACGGGTTAGTAATACTCCGGCTTATTTTGAATACCAGTGAAGGCAACTACATCTTCCTTTTATGTGACACGGCAAGTCTGTAATTGTTGAATGGTTGCGCAAAAAGTTTAAGTGACTGTTATTCTGAGGTGATCCGTCATATTCGCTCTCGCTGGCCTCCTGAAATATATTATGTTTCTTAGCGCACTCTGAAAAGCCCTGGTACTTTCGTATTCCGCTTCCTGTATTAAAATGGCGGCGGTGGATCTTTCCCTGCGAAATTATTTGAGCGGCGATATGCAAAAATAACCTTCCGATTTAGGTAGCCTGCGAGCAGGCTTTCCTACACTCTTAAAAAAAAAGGTTGTGGCACTTACTAACAGAACAATATAACCAGTTACTTGCCACAGTATCCACTCGGTACTTATTGCTTTTACTAGCTGGCCATGCATAACGTAGTAAGCAGCTATACGCGTGAAAATGTGGATCGGCTGAGTGCGCAGCACGATATAGACATATCCAATACGTGCATATTACGCTCAGTCAACACATGAATTGAGCAAGAAAACAAACCGGACGCACTAGTATAGCGAGCATAACATTGTTACCATAGATTCACATCTGTTTTTGCTTCTGCCGCCAGCACCGGCAAGTCCTCCGACGAAATCGGTAGGATTGTAGCAAAAATCAAGTATTTTAGCGAAGAGTATGAAATAATGCATTTTAATGGGCATATACAAGTCAGCATGTGATTCTGCAAAATATTTTTAATCTTCATTTAGAGGGGAAAAAGCGTTGCATTTATTAAGTTCAATTATTCATACAATTTTGTAATTATTAGTGAATGTTATTATCGAAGAAGTCCCTGTCACAAAGTCCAGAGTCTAGACTATAGTAACGATGGCATTTAGGTTCCACCCGTTACTACCTCCATGCTATCATTTTTGTTAAGAGTGCAGCATGGCACACAATATTTTCCTTAATTTTTTGGCCAATGCAACCGTTAAATGTATGTGTCATGTGTTGGTAAAGCTGCAAGAGCCCGCTCCTCTTGACGTCAGGTTACCGAACAGAGCTGTCTAACCACGCCGTTTTTTTTAAGGTGACAGCCTTATATCTTTAGGTTTCGTGCACTCGCATTTGAGGTAGAGAATATGGGTGCAGCAAAACAGGTGAATTTTGGCGAGCCATGGAGCGTGACAGACACACAGACAAAAATCTTTATTATAAGTCAAACATATCCGCTAAGGGTCCTCATCAGCTATTGGCTGACCACATCCGCGTTGTATACGTGTGAGAACTTCGCCTTCCACCCTCTTGCAGGCCCTCTGTAGAGCGAGGAGTTGCTTGTAAGGATTGTTGCTCGTGAAAGCGTTCGTCTATTCGTTCTAGGTGTCGTAGTCCGTGCCCGTACGTAACGCTGGACATTTCCAGTGCGTCTGTTTAAGATTGCAGTAAGTTAAGACAATGAGGTTCGATGGAAGGCATCGTAAGACTGATTCTGCTCCTACTGGGACACGTATTCGTCTGTAGCATTCGGAAAGCTACGGATAGTGATCACGTGAACTTCGGGAGTGGTGATGGGTGTGCCCTGCGTGATAGCTGATAGTGGGAATTGATTTCATGGAAAGTGAGTAAACGGTCTCCATTCGCGCCGGTCCCAACGCTATCCCGGAGGGTAGGAGAAGCGGGAATGAGAAAAGGTCAACGCAGCGCGCGCGTTGGCCTTTTAGGAGCCTTTTGGAGACATGAAAGGGCTGAAAAGGCCGTACGTGGCGCTACTGGCGATTGGTGATGATTGCAAGGAACTTAGTACGCTTCTGGAGATGGCTGCGGGGCGGAAGGATTAACAAATGGTGTTTCCTGTCCAGTGGACGAGTGTAGGGGTGGCGGGCGGGCACATATTTCGAGGAAGTTCAGGAGCAGATTAACATATCGCTCAAATATGCTTTCGCCCTCACAGTCTCAGAAAGCTCTTAGCGCCCGGGAATTTTGTCGGTTTTTACAGCGGAGTTTGGCTTTATTCGGTCCCTGCGGATCGTTAACAGTAAACTCTGCACGACGAAGTGGAGATTGTAAAAATGCTAAGTGAAGAAGTGGTATGAAAAGGGGCGAGGAGGCAAGGATCCCACGAGCGGGTGTAGGGCGGGCGCGCTTCAAGAAAAAAAAAAAAAAAAAAAAAAACGCTTGACGTGGTCGACATCAAAGGTGGGTGTTTCGCGTTAGGAAACGGCCGTATATCCGATTGTGCTACCATCGAAGTGGCGGCGCTTAGTATTTCCTTTCGGTCCGCAACGACAGGGTTGGCGTTGGACTCTAGGTTCAGCCTTTGGCAGCCTGCCTGTTCGACTTTAGGAGCGTGGGTTGTGGAGTTTGATTTAACTCAATTTTCATGGAGAAAGATTCGCTTTTTAACCCTATTCCTCTTACGAAAGGAGCAGATCTAGGAAAGCCCAATTTAATGCTAGTGAAGACCACTAGCTCCGCTCTTTTCTCAATCTTCGCATCTCAATAGCGAAGGGGGCCGAATTTTTATGTTGTGCTTTGTTCTTGCCTCCTTTTTGGGTGGTTCGAGCACTTTTACAGCCGTATAAAATATGACTCAAATTTCTTGCGCTCAAGGCCTGAAACCTTGGATAATTTATTAATATAATACCAAATGTTATATGCTAGCGCTTGATATTTATGAAGGTGCGAAACTGGGGAAATGCGCAAATGTTCCTACTTCTGTTCTCGTGTTCACGATAATGTTTCTACGACGTAATAAAGTCACACTTGTCATGCAGTTCGTCACCGCATCAGTGGAAAAATTAGCAAGTGCGAAAGGCGAAATTTATGAATAATTAATAAATAATTACTCAAAATTTTAACTAGCTTGCGGTATTACATTGAGGTTCCATGTTTCCTGTATGGTGAACAATTTTTGTGCGCAACCCTTAAGCGCCTTTTCCTGGGGTTTTTGCGGCGCCGCCGTTCCTCCTTGTAACCGAGCGAACCAAGGGAACACCGAAGACAAACGAGATAGGACGAGAGGGAAGGCGAAGGAGGAGGGTATGGCTAAAGTGTGAGGGGGAGGGAGGTATGCCGAGACGTTGCGAGACATTCGCTCAGTCGGCAACGCGCTATGAGAAAACTGAGAGAGCGAAGACGAAGATAGAGCGAGCACGAAAGGGGAGGATGAAAGTTGAACGAAATGCGCGAGACGTGGTCCCCGGCGGCGACGCGCTGAGAGACAACGCCAGAGTTTGTCGCGCGGCTTAGTGAGTTCGCAGATGCTGGTGGGACGCATCAGGCATGCGCCGTCACCGCAGTTCGCCCTGCGCTCTAATTTAGCACTAGGGAGCGTCGTAATCATCAGCCATTTGTTCTTCCTAAATTCAGCACCGCGAAAGGTATTTGGCAGTTGTGTTTAATTGCCCCTTTAGGGAATAACAGAAGAAAAACGGAACCGGGACAGTGAATAAACCGTGTTCGGTGGTTTCCTGTAGGCTACTTAGTAGGCAGTTAACTGGTCATAGCACGAACACACATGTTCTATTAAGCCTGTTTTAACGGGTACAGACGTTGTGTGCAAGAAATTCGATGTGGGGAGCCATGCGTTTTGCTAATGACGAGTTGTTACAATAGGTATTGTATCTGTGGTTTGTGACCTCTGTAAGGCAAACCGGGCCGAAGAAATGTTCACCGTTTCTTCTAGACTTTGGCGTAAATGCAAATAGCATCGGAAACCGTACATCCCATTGTTGTACCATACCCGTGCACCCACGCACAGGCGACATATTTGCACGGGCGAGTATTTGAAAATTAAAATCTGGGGACCCCAAATCACTTTGAATACGTTGCAAGCGTTCCTTTCCACTTCAATATCGCTAAGTGCCTCTTCAAGTATTGTATTTCCAGTAACGTTTCCTAGTTTTGCTCGGGTTATGTTTTCTAGTTTATCGATTCATTTGTGGCGGGTGGCTGATTCGGTTAGCTATGCTAGCTTGTTGGTTATATCGAAATTATCGACGCCAACTTGCTTATAGTTCTGATGACAGGAAAGAGGCCTTGCTCAAACTCTAATTGAAATTTCATTTCGGGATCCACACCTCGTGATGCATCATCATCATCATAATAATAATAATCATCATCACCATCATCATCATCGACAACCTATCTACGCCCACTGCAGGGCAAAGGCCTCTCCCATTATTCTCCAATTACCTCGGTCCTGTGCCAACTGTGACGAATTTATCCCCGCAAACTTCTTGATCTCATCTGCCCATCCAACTTTCTGCCGCCCCCTGCAACGCTTGCCTTCTCTAGGGATCCACTCTGTTACCCTTAATGACCAACGGTTATCTTGCCTTCACATTACATGCCCTGCCCACGTCCATTTCTTCTTCTTAATTTCTACTAATATGTATTTAACACCAGTTTGCTCCCTGACCCACTCCGCTCTCTTCTGGTCCCTTAATGTTACACCTATCATTTTTCGCTCCATTGCCCGCTGAGTCGTTCTCAATTTAAGTTCAACCCTCTTAGTGAGCCTCCAAGTTTCTGCCCCGCAGGTGAGTACCGGTAAGATGCAGCTGTCATACACTTTCTTCTTCAGCGACAATGGTAGGCTGATATTCATTATCTGAGAATGTCTCACATATGCACCCTACCCCATTCTGATCCTTCTCATTATCTCTGCCTCATGGTTGGGATGTGGGGTCACAACTTGGCCTAAGTAGATATATTCGCTTACCACTTCTACTGCCTCGCCACCTATCTCAAACGGCTGTGCTGTCCTGAGGTTATTGATCATTACTTTGGTTTTCTGCATATTAATTTTCAGGCCCACGGTTCTACACTGTTCGCCCAGTGCGGAAAGCATGCTTTCCAATTCGTCCCCCCAGTTACTTAGCAAGGCAACGTCATCAGCAAATCTGAGGTTACTGAGGTATTCTCCATTAACCCTTACTCCCACCTGTACCCATTTCAAACGTTCTGAATACTTGTAAGCATGCTGTGAATAACATTGGAGAGATTACGTCTCCTTGTCTGACACCCTTCCTTATAGGTATTTTACTGCTCTCCCTATGGAGGATGATGGTAGCTGTAGACCCATTGTAGATATCCTCTAGTATTCTTACATAATGCTCATCTTCCCCCTGGTTCCGTAATGCCTGAATGACTGCTAGGGTTTCGACCGAGTCAAATGCTTTCTCATACTCTATGAAGGCTATATATAGGGGTTCAGTATACTCAGCGCACTTCTCTATCACCTGATTGATCGTGTGAATATGGTCCATTGTTGAATAACCTTTATGGAACCCTGCTTGTTCTTTAGGTTGACTGAAATCTAAGGTTCCAGAAATTCTGTTAGCGATTACCTTGGTAAGTACCTTGTAGACGACTGACAGTAAGCTGATCGGCCTGTAATTTTTCAAGAGCTTCATGTCGCCTTTCTTATGGATTAGGATAATGTTCACGTTCTTCCAAGATTCCGGTACACTTGCGGTAATTAGGCATTGCGTATACAGGTTTGCCAGTTTTTCACGTACAATTTCTCCGCCATCCTTCAAGATGTCTGCTGTTATCTGATCCTCACCAGGTGCTTTGTCCCCTTTCATTTCTTTCAAAGCCTTCCTTACTTCTTCGGTCGTTACTGGTGGGATGTCTATCTCATATGAGCTACTGTCTCGTTCGGCATTATCCTGGATGTCCCGGCTACTGTACAGGTCCCTATAGAACTCCTCGGCCACTGTGACTATTTTATCCCTTTTTGTGATGGCATTGCCTTGCTTATCTTTAAGTGCATACATCTGATTTTTCCCCGCGCCAAGGCACCTCTTCACTGCTTTCAGGCTACCTGCGTTCTTTACAGCGTATTCGATCCTCTCCATATTATACTTTCGTATGTCAGCTGTCTTACGCTTATTGAGTAACTTTGAAAGCTCCGCTAGGTCTATTGTGTCAGCTGCGGTAGAGATTGTAATGGTTTGCCGTTTCCTAATTAGATCTTTCATCTCCTGTGAAAGTTTACCAGTATCCTGTCTAGCCATAGTGCCCCCGACTCGTGATGCAAGGCGTGTGGTCAAAAAGCGAACACAGACGTTGGCTTGACGAGAACCCGACCCCGTGTACATATGCTGGTGGCAGTGCAGCCCTGCCTTCCTATAATTTCAACGCAAGTGTCATATCATGCATAAAAAATGATTGAACCGAAAAAGGCCGTAACCTCAGTCGACCAAGAGAGCAAAAACGAAGCACGGGAAAAATGAACACAACAATTTGTTGATGGTGCAGTGCACAATGCAGATTAGATACGAAATAAGTATACATCTTGTTTACACCCTAGAAATATTTGTCTTTGGCATGGCACCACACACAAGAACGTAAAAACAACGACAAAAAACAGGTGTGCACATTTAGCAAATTGTCGCCGAAATAACAGTGTATTGTTTCCACGATTTAAGCGTTAAGTTTTTTCGGTTGTATGTTAGATAGGTACAGTTGTAACATACAACCACCAAACTTAATGCCTAAATCGTAACAACAATACCGTGTTGAGTTAGGCGTTAAGTGCTCATTTATGCGTTGAACAAACAGCGCACATTGAAGAATGTTGCGCCTCAGGGGGAAGCCCGCGTCGTGCGTACCTTGATGACGTTTCGCCACCGGCGGACGCCGAACAATTACGGCCGCAGCCACCAACACACTCTCCGTTTTAAACCCAGCTCTCAGACGCGCAAGCGTTGCTTATCAACGCTGTTCCTTGTGCTATAATATTGCGAAGCACGCTATGAAACCGCAGTGGAGTCACGTAAGTTAAGGAGTCGTTTCGCCGCTACAGGCAACACCGGCTATTTCGCTTAATGAGCCGCTTAGTGTTGTAGGATTAAAACAGCAACGGCAACTCTTCAGCAGTACATCTTGAAATTCACTTACGTGCGTAGACCGTCACGACCAGGGCCCACTGTCTAGAAATCTTTTTGTCGTTTTTAATGGTAAATTGAACACATGCAGCATGAAATAGTGTGTGCTTGGAGAATGATCATACTCACTTCGCCTTTTAATGAGGTTCTATGTATAGTTCAATCGATAGCTCTTGCTCCAGGTCGTACCCTTTTTCAGAAGATTGTCGTGATTCTTTTCTCATTTCTTAACAGCTTTCAAGTACACCAAAAAAGTACTCATACAAAAAAAAAAAATCTGTAATCAACAAAACCGCAGAACGCCCCCCTGATCACCATTTTTACGCCAGCCCGTTGGCAACATAAACGCGCGTAAAATGCTCACAGGGGGCAAAAACAACGAAAGAAACACTCCGTACGGGGGTGGCGTCTTTAAAAACCATACGGACCTCGCCGGGTGTCTTTACGGAGGAGCGATAGCGACGACACACAAGCCCCGAGTCAGTGCGTGTGTGGTCTAAGTGAATAGAGCGATCGTGTAAAGATTGAAAGAGACAGGCGGCAACATTACACCACCGCGGCATCAAACACAGCCTCCGCTCGCCGCCCTGGTTGACGATGAGGCGGCGATGGTTTCTCTGCCACGGCGGCGGCAACCCGAGGGAGGAAGGGGGGGAGAGGGGGACGAGAGGGAAGGGGAAGGGTCGCGGCGGGAATTGAAGATGGATGCTCCCGTTATGCCGCTTATCGTCGCCGGGGATCTCATTCTCTCGGGGGACCGGGGAGAAAAACGCAGTCATCAGGAACCGTTTGCAGCCTGACGCACACCCTGTGTCTGAGCTCGGGGGACGAAGAAAGGAAAGACGGGGGAGGACGGGAAAATGCTCGGTGGCGAAGCGAGAAACCACAGCCTGGAACACGCTTCGGGGGTGGCGTCCCTTTTTCCGCGCGGCTTCGCCGAGAACCCTGGTCGCCCGACTCATCGTTCGTTTCTTCTGCGGGTGCTGCGGTTGTGCGTTCGTGCCCAGCATTGTTCGCCGGCCTCGGTAGCAATATGTTTCTTTTGCCGGCGCTGCTTTCGGTGGCCTTTCTTTTGCGGCGTCTTTTGTCTTTGCTTTGATTCGGCAATTGGAGGGAAAAAGATTTGCGCGTTCGGAAGAGGATGTGACGTATTCTTCCCTTTTCGAAGCCCACCGGCTATGTGTACATTCGCACTGGTTATTTCCGGTCTGTCACTTCGCGATCCCAACATCTCGGAGTAAAAGCGCCCTAATCTGAAGTATGGGCATTGTGAGTCGTGACCGTTGGTGCATTGCAGTGGGGGTGTTGTAGTCTTTAGTGTAGGTGGAGTTCTCCCCTTGAAATTAAGGCAGCTTCTTAAAGCGATATATGTAATGTCATATGGGCATTTGGTTTGCATACGCCTGTCATCAGTGACACCGCGGTAAAGCAACCATTAGGAAGAAACACTTAAAGCATCACGGCGTCACTGTTGCCTCGCTGGCTCTAATACATCGTCCTCACGCTACATCTCACGCAGGAACTGTGCGAAGGGTGTTAGCGACATGCGATGGTTAGCGATTGGTGATCTCGTCGTCTGCAGCCCTGAAACGTGAAACGAAAGTGCACATTAATTCAACACTGCTCAGCTTGTACTACTTAAGTAAAGAAGCAGGTTCATTACTACTGCTACATGATAGAAATATGCCAGAAATTGGTATTGCGTGAACAGTGCACACAGGGCATCACCCAGTGAACAGTGTACACTAATGTACAATTGATATAGAGGGCACCACCGCAGAAGGTCGAGCGCTGTTGGTGTGCGCTTGCGATAAATAAATAAATAAATAAATAAATAAATAAATAAATAGGTAAATAACTAACTAAATAAATAAATAAATAAAATATCATGATGATGCCCAGTTATTCCCAATCCATGAGGGATCCTGGTGGCAGTATAATACACCTGTAAAGAGAACACCACCTGTGGTGAAGTGATTCCGTGTAGGCAAGTTCATGTTCAAGTCTAGTCAAACATGCAGCGACATTGGTTTGCTACGACAAATCCTTCAACAAAGTCTACTTTCCCGTTTCACCTCAACACTTCGTAAGGCGATCATTTAAAATAACGACACCACTACGTGCAGGTCTCTCGCACCCGTGTTCTTTAGAATCTCGACGAGCTCGGCCGTTCGTCGGCATTGCAAATTATGTGTTTGAATTTTCCCACATTTCATCGACGGATTTTCAATTTTTTTTAATCCTCATGCAACTGGTCTCATTACATTTTTGAAGTACCGTTCTTCCTGCGAGGTCCCACCTCAGGAATTTAAACGAAATGGAAGCATCCCAAATGCCTTGGTACTTGTCCCCCGTGGGGTCGAACAAGACGTACAGATTTAAGAATGCACTGGCACATCTGGAGCACCAACGAAGCTCTTGTAAAGCACCTTAAGCTCCCCCTCCCCCTTTTAACAGAAGAGGTGTTTAAGCTTTTAGTTCCGTCGTGGAGCGCAACCGGAAAGCTGAGCTCGGCCGAGCGCAGCTGAGCCTGCGCCACGTAAGAGCCCCCGGCGTCCTCCAGGCTTGCGCGTGTGCGTTCCCCACGTGAGGAGCTCCTGGCGTCGTACAGCTCGACCTTCAGGACACTCGGCCCCGCATTCGTGGCAGGATCTCTCGCGTGCTGTTCTCCTCGCCAGTTCACCTACATTCACGCCTAAAGTGGGGAGCAGAGTTCGCACTACTGACGCCGAGTTCTCAAAGTTGGTTGCCACGGGTTCTAAAAAAGCTAGGGCGGTCCACTTTGGGAAAGATGTCAAAGCCTGAGGATAAAACAGTTAGGGGCTACCAGTCAGGGATAACTTTGAGCGGAAAGTTTAAAAATTGATGTCACGTGCAACATCCGGGTCTCCGACCAAGGGAGAGGGGCCGCCAGCTCTGCTGTTTCTCCGGCTTTGCAGCACTACTGCAAGGTGCACCATTGGTTCTGAAAAAAAGCGCCAAGAATTTCGGCTTAAAATGCCTGAAAGATTATCTAAGTTCTGCAAGGACGGAACCGCCACACTGGATCCTGGGAGATGGCGTGCAGTCCTTCATGAAGCAAGGTGTTCAACACCGGTAAAGTTTTTAGATGGCGTAGATAAAAGGCGATCTGCGGATGAGATTTGCGAAAGCGCTGGTGAAGAATGAGACAGCCACATACATCGGGCAGTGCACAACGAACATCAGGATAAGTGCCCCTATATCCAAACAGCAATAAACCACAGGCCAGATCGAGAACATGCCTTCCAAAGAGCCAGGGAACCATGCAAGATGACCATGTAGCCTTACAGTACTCGAGCGCGTGGCCGCATGCGTAGGAGCGCGACGCATGAGCCACTAATTCACCACCGCCGCGAGTCGCAGGTTGCGATAGCTGGCGTTTTTTGTTTAATAAATATTTTCGGGATGCCGGATATCGCTATTTTATTATTTGGCTCGATTCTGCTGCGACATTACACGCGAAGACTGCGTTGTCACTTTATATTTTCTTGTTCTTTGGGGCTGAACATAAAATACGGCGTAAGATACGGGACAGCGACACCTTTCATGTGCTCGGAAGGTGTAATTCATGGTACTTGTAAAAATAAAAACGGTCGAAAGCCAGAAACACTGTTCCGCGTGCAGAAATGGAACGATGTTTCACCCAGTGCATGAGCAAGTGAACGGCTTTCCTATCGATCGAATTTCGCCGATCTGAGGCGGTTCACAACGTTTTTGTGGTTCACCAATACTTCTGTGTCTCGGTATACATGCAAAAAACGATCTGCTAATAAAACCTGGGACATGTAAGGCTTTTGCCTTCAAATATACACTGGTCATGTTCATCGGTTTTGCATTTCCTAACAAGCATAGTGTCAAAGTCGTACTTCAGCTATGAGCAGCGTAGTAGTGGTGGTCATAGGATCATTTCGATGGAGCTCGATATACGCTGAAATTCAGATCTGCGGGCTTTGTGGTACTCCGTATAAAAATACAACATCCTTCAGAGCCAGGGTTTCGCACCCACGCGCAGTTGCACAGCAGCGCAAAACGTTTACTGGCACGTAAACCACGACGTGTCTTCTGCAAACTGCCATTGTTGGTTGCCTACCATATACAAACGCCCTCTCGCCATCATTTCTTCGCAAACGATTGCACATCACAACCGCCCCGAAGCGTACACGCCTTCCCGTGTCCGCTTCCTGCGTTTTGTTAAAGCGAAATCCCGCGGAAATTCGCAACGGAAGCCCCGGCAGTCAAAAACGTTCGCGTGTAACACTCGCGCCATCGCTCAGCCGCCTGTAATAATCAGCGCTCATAAATCTGGGAGATCCCTTTTGTGCTGATTTCCGTCCACTGCTGGCAAAGCTCTCGGTGAAGAAAACTGTTGCGACAAAGCGCCGCCTATTCGCAGGGGTGGTACATGTGCGTTCGTGTGTAACAATGCAAGCAGTGAGCGGGAAGTATTTGGGAGGCGGGAAACTTCAAACGTGGGGCTTTGTTCCAAAAGGCTCATAATGCCTCTCTTAATAGCCGACAATATAACGCCGCTTGGAATAATTCTCGCAGGCTTTGCATCCCCATACCTACTTTATTGCTCCAGAGAAAGAGAGAGAGAGAGGAGAAAGAGAGTACGGCGGAGGCAAGGGCATATGAAAACCGAGCGCGGTTTCCTGTCGGAGCCTACGCAAATCCCTGCTCTCATTCGCGGGCTTGCGGGGTGGGTATTTGACGAGGATGACATGAGACGCGCTAAGCCTAACGATGATGACGTTTTTCTCCGATGCTGTTCCCACTCGTTAGGCCTCGCCTTGGCTGGGTGGGGCATTGTCGTTCGGTCTGTGCGCTGACGTTAGGTTCTCAAGCTTGGTCTAAGACCGGGGGCTCCGAATTAAGCTTTGGGGACTGAGAGCGCATGCGTGGGTATGCTTGAAGCGAGAGTGGCATAGATGGGCGCACATCTGTCGACAGAAGTCGTTCGCTTGATGGCGGTCATCATCATTTCGAGACATTTCACCGACGTGTTCTCGGCGCGCGCGGCAGCGTACGTCGCCGACAATCAAGGCGGCAAACGACGCCACCAGAGCTTCTGCGTCTAATTTCGAGCGATCCGCACAACGAAAATCACAGACGACCAAAATCAAGATTCCCTTCCTTGGAAAGTGAAGTAGCAGAGCAGAGTGACAGTAGTTGTTTTCTTCTGCATGCTGTTGATAAGTTTGTCTAAATAAAGACTGCTTGGTTTCCCTAATGTCGTCGTTGAGAAGAAAGCCCATAAGTCTCTAAGACAACAACACAAGAAAGGAAGCGTCATTATCAAGTTTGTTTCACAACCCAGTGCGAATTCTTTCAGAGCGCACAGGTTGCCCTGTATTTAGTGGTGGCTACCCGTGCCCGCTTTGTATATTTTGTAAATTGTGCCCGCTGGTGTATATTTGTTCCCTTTACCAAGTGAACTTGTTTATTTAAGCGCGTGTTTATCATCTACATTTCATACTCACAAAACGTTATCCGGTTCGCATGAAGATGGAATATGTAGTAGTCTCCCGATCCGAAACATTTTATTGCGATTGCTCTTGGAACAGGATATGTGTCCAACCCCGGCCGCCTTGACAATTAACGAAATTAACACAATCAACGCAAGCGGCACGTTTTACATAGAATCTCGTTCACAGAGTATGTTCCCACCGCCGCGGCGGCGCGTTTATGGGGTGTTAATGACCTCAAAATAGCGGTGGTTGCAAAACTACAGATCTACCATTCCGCAACTGATGTTCGCGAAGAGAGACGAAGTCACCACACCATGGTTATAAGCAATATCAAAAACACGCGTGGAGGAGACAGGAGCCTGCGTTACGCGGAGCGCATTTCAAAGAAAAAAAAAGGTTAACACGATGTAGTTAAAACCGAAAATAAAGGCTATTGCTCTGCATTATCTTGTGACGGTGAAAAATACATAAATCTCCCTACATCCGCTTGTTAAATGAAAAAAATATGCGTAGTCTCAAATGGTCATCGTCTTGCGCCTGTTCATAGCAATTTATGTTTTTCTGTGAAGTGAGGGTGCAGTGGAATTCGGAAATGTCTAGTTTTGAACCTCGGTGCGAATTTCTCGATATGGGCGGGAGAGAATGTGCTTGAACGAGAATGCTTATGCAGTTAGTGCCGTAAATGAGAGCAATGACCCCTGTAGCCTCTCGCATATTGTAGCCAGCCGACAGGTACTGTCGCAATACGGGTAACCCACCCTCACCGTGCACGCAGTAAAAGCCGAGGTGTAAAAGCTGCACCGTAATAACTGTTCTAGTACCAGGCAGGTGTAACGGATGGCTTGCGAGGTACGCAATGCAGGATGTAGCATAACCAGACTTTGCTTTCCCGGGAAGCTGAAACAACGAAGTATGCAGAGCATATATAAAGTAAGGTCATAAAAAACCTTTTGTTGACCAACCCTGATAAACTCAATGTATCGTCATTGTGTCTTCCATCAACAACCCCAACTCGCAGCTGTTTAAACTATCCGCGCAATAGTATAAATCATCAAACGACATCGTACGCAAGGGGTCCGAAATGTTAGTAACCCAGCCCATGCTACCAAGTACATTTAAGAATTGCTCGGTGTAATAAGCACCGCCAGTAAACACCGTAAATACGGTACGCACACAATGACTTCCCGTCACAACTTTATTGAAACGGGACTGGCTAAATACATTGAAACTGAGCCACAATAGTCAAAATAGGTCAGGATATGTCGACATATAATAGAGAGAATTAAGAGCGAAAGCACTGCCTTTACGCCTGTTGGAAGGGTCGCATAAAATTTCCCACCTGACAGTCAAAAAAGTCACGCTTGGCGAGCATACCGGCCAAGTTATACAAAGTGTATATTGAACACCTACCGACAAGCCATTCACACTAGAGGTTCGAACATTAGTGACCTTAGTGTTCTACAAAGTGACATGAACACGGCTTACAAGTGTTAAGTACAGCTCTTCTCTAAACCACCGTATACACCGCTGTGTTTCCGCGTTATAACAAGGCCATCTGTCCAGCAGCGACTCATCATGGTTTACCTAAGAACACCACCGCGGCTAATAAAGTCAGACCCAGATCTACGTGCGACCGCACTTGTAGACGATTGAACGCGAAGCGCAATCAAGATACGGCGAGACCGGTCGTGGGAGCGGAGAACCGACCAGGCGTAGCGCCCCCGACAGACGACAAAGAACAAACAATGCACACGAGGATAGGCGCGTGAACTGAGCAGAACGCTTCGAGCCGACCGAACCAACAAACGAGCCGAGCAGACGATGATCAGGGGGGAAAGGAGCGGAGGCTGACGGGAGCACACCGCTGAACGAACACGCCCGGTAACAAACGCCGGGTCGCGCGATCGACGAACAGCAGACGGCATCTCGGACGGGGCGGCGGGGAGCGCGGCCGCCGCGACAACTCACCGTGACGTCACCGGAAATGGCGTTCGGAAGTGCGCAGAATGCGTCAATTCGGGGCCACCTTCCCAAGAAGCCGGTGGTGGGCGCAGCCGCGGCTTGCCGCCGTATGCGTGTGTCGGACACCGGTTCGGACCGCGACGACGGCTGTGTATCGGAGTCGGGCGGTGAGGGGGTTGGGGGAATTCAGAACTGAAAAGGTTCGCGCCGCAAGTAGAAGGGAGGAGAAGGGCATTCGCGGGTTCTTGGGGAACAAGAACGGGACCGAGAGGGAGAGAAATTTTGGGAGAGGGAGGAACGGAAAAGAGCGAAGGGAGAATACGATGCCTTTTTTCCCCTGTTTTTATTCTCTTCCCTTTTGATCAAGGGGAAAAAAGGGGAGAGGAATAAGGATGGGCGGAGCTCTTCGATCTAGCGGCGGCGGCTCCGCCTTTTTTTCGCTCTCTGGCGGGCATATTCAGGGCGGGGATATTCCGGGTATAGGTGGTTGTGCGCGGCACAGAGTTTTTCCGTCTGTGCTGTTCAAGAACGCTGGTTTCTCCAAGCCAGATTTAAGCGCCCCGTATAGAGCAATTTTGGAAAAAGAAGTGCCAAGCGTGATTTGATTATAATTAGAAACAAAGTCGCCGTTTCGTCCGCGCTCCCTCAGGAACGGCACCGCCAGTCGCCGCTGTATGTGTAACAACAAAACCAGCGATGTAAATGAGAACGTTCGCCCATTCGCAGGGACAGTATACGTCACCGCATACCTCAAGCGTTCCTTATTTGAACTGAGACCATTTTGTCTAACCATACTGCCTCAGTGGACGACCATGTACTGGCAGCAGCCGGGAATTGAATTTCATTTAACTTATCATGAAACGTAAACTAAACTCGTGGTACTGACAAAGGCGTCCTTGTGGGCAATTTCAGTATAGTCTTTTTCGATATACCAACATTAGATTGAGAGCTTCAGAGCAATAACGAGGAAGTTATCTTTGCCGCCACAATTAGTTTTGTCGGCCCGTTTTTTTTTTTTTTTTTTCTATAACCCACCTTGTCAACGCACGTATTTTGGTCAGAACCGAATCTGAAACAGCGCCGCTGAAAAACTGCATTGGTTCCATTCTGATCACCGTACTGAATCCACGGAAATTACATGGTGTTGTCTTCTGTCTGCATATTCATTTCGAGTGAGAGCTTTTGTCGAAAGAGAAGAAGAGGGTATACCCTTCTTTTCGGATATTTTTTTTTTCTTATATCCGCGGTTTCTACCTCTCTGAAAAAGTCATCTATAATACGGTTTATGGCAGCATTATAAGCCCATGCGGACATTTTCGACACAGATCCTTCAACACCAAGAAAAATAAAGAATGATTGGGAAATTTCTTGATTGAGACATGTGCCACCTTCTCCACCTGATTCATGCGCCTCACCACACGCCCACTAGGTCGTTCCATTTCGTAACTTATAGGACTTGTCGACAGAGAAAATACTTGCAGACTGCCCGTTTACATTAATACCCGATTACTTTGTTTACAATGCACTCGTGTTTCCCCTAACGAGCGGCCGGTCCAGCGGTTTGGTCCCCATGTCTGCCGGAGCACTGCCACTTCCTCTGAGGGAGCCTCTGAAATTTATAAAAAGACAGAAATGTCTGCAGGCTATTGTGAACAGAGACAGGACTGAGTAGTGAGCAAAAATACAACGCGAAGTTCGAAACCATTCATTAAGGGAGCTCTAATATTCAACAGAAAAATGGAAACTACCACAGTCAGCGCCTTGTTTTTTCATCAGTCCTACCTGCGTTCATATCGGCATTCCTTATCAAGGTATATCTTTATTTGCGTCTTTAGAGGGATTCGCGCCGGATACGCTCCGGTGCATACTGGAACTGCTTCTGATTCGCCGGCGTCGCTCGCCACGCTGTTGGATAGTTCCGTATTCTTCTACAGGGTCCTGGAGATAAGGTAGGGCTGCCTCCAGGGATGCAATCTGCACCCCCTTCTTTTTCTTTATTTCGCGGATGCATCAACGCTAGAGGTGCTTCTTGCTCCCGGATGCTCGGGCTGGAACCCTCCGCTTTCCCGCGCTGCCGTGCGCAGAGTCGAGATCATGCATTTATATCTTTTTCCGTGGTCGAGATTGCGGATGCTGACTGACATCATCTGGTGGCGTGTGCAAACCTCCGTAGTTCTATGGATAGATCGTGGCTTGTACGCTGGACAAAGATTTAACCGCTTGCGTCGACGGTCTTGCTTCGACGGTCTTGCTTCGACGGTCAGTGTTCTACCCGCCGTACACTCCGAGGGATATCCCCAGCTTTCATGGGCCTCACTAAGAATGGGGATGGATGGGGCGAAAAACAGGTGGTGGCGCCCTTGGGTAGCTGTCATGGGAGGGCGTCCCCCCATATTTCGAACATTCGCTTGCGGCTTCTGCTTTCGAAATATGACATTAAAAAACTCAGGTGACATCGGCTTTTTTGGGGGGTATGATTTACGTGTTAAAATACAGAGCTGAACAAACACGGCCTGGCGAAGGAATAATAGGTTCGTTAAGAGACAGACACAGCAGTGATAAAACATTTTCTACCGCAGCCCCACTCCTCTGGTTTCGCCTCACCATCGGGCTCGTTGTAACCGAACGAACAGAGGACACTGAAGAAGGACGACATAGAGGGAGCAGGAAAGCGGAGAAGAAAAGTATGGCAGAAGTTTAAGGGGGACAATGGTGTACCGAGGCCATGAGAGACATGCTCGGCGGTGGCGACGCGCTCCGAGATATCGCTAGCGTAGCGCGCGCTGGAGTGCGTTCGCGGAGGAAGCGAGACGCAGCAGCTATGTGCCGTCACAGAGAAGATTGCAGTTCGCGCTGTGCTCAAATTCGCATTAGGATGTATTGTAATAGTTAGCCTATTTTATTCGCATCACCGGTCGAGCATAGTGAAAGCGAACATTCACGTTTGTGCAGCCAACCTTCGGAAATACAGGTGCTACAAACGCTGCATGCATGGTGCTTTTAAATAAGTTCGTTAGAGTGTGTTGCGATTGATGACAAGCCCAACTTTTCGCTATGCATAAAAACCTATGTATGTAAAAAAGACAGTCTGAAAAGATCGTGCAGTAAAAATAGTAGTTGTCACAGATATCACTAAAACTTCCTGGTATTTATTTACTGCGAAAGCTATGAATGCGATACGTCCGCAGACTCTTCCCATAAACGTACATGAGAGAAGCCTCAGGATGTTTCACTATAGGCAGGGTCATCAACGCATTTTCGGTTTATTAAGCAGGTGTCTGCTTTGCTCTCAGCTGCACGTAGTATTGCATCCTAGTATATTTTTAACTTCTGCATTCGAGACTTTCTTTCGTTTTAAGTTAAGACGACTATAACTTCTCGGGCTTTTCTTCAGGCCTCCGAGTTATGTTGTTCCGGAGACTCCGATAACCAATTATGGATCTGATCACGTGAGAGGACGCACACGTAGGTTACCTTTAACTGGCTGGAATACAGTGTTGCTTCACGTCGGCGGATCATATGAATGGTGGAAACGCCAAGGAACAAGTGATTTAGTAAAAAACCCTTACCGTGCTTTGCTAAAGGAAGTTGAGAGAAAAGCGCGAAAGCTAAAAGGGCGTCCTACTTTCGATGAAAGGGTGTCTAATCGATCGGCAAACCTCCAAAGACCGAAATCGCAAACAAAGAACGAACCGCTGCCCCGAATTTTCGCGCATTAAACGTTTCCACGAACGATGTAAATGTATACCGAAACGTGGTTTATGCAACAATGGTATACTATTGTACTCCTACTTCATGATCGATGCGTGTATTGTCTTATCCAGAACCGTTCGATTATCACGATTTTCAAGTAATCGTTTTGACATAATGTAAACTTCCTTTCACGCATGCGCCGTGCGTCCAGGGATCTTATCAGAACTTCTCAGTCGGCCAGCCGGTCTATCAGGAAACACATTGTCTGTTTTTATTTTTTTACAGGACGTCATCGGTCCAAATAAGAAATTTTTCGCTTTAAAAGGCTATATTATTCAAATGAACTGCGCGCTTTAGTTCAAACCACCCGCTGCAGTCGCGGTTACGCTCCCACCCGCTGCCCATACGGAGCAGCATATATGCGATATAGAAAAAGATAAGGTCCGGTGAATCGATACGACTGACCTTGCGTGTTCTAGGAAGTCGGCTGGTCCACGCTTAACGTTCTGACCTGCTGCGGCCAACGGAAGATAACAAAACCGGGATGGAGGGGGTTGTGAAAGATTATTGAGTCATTTCGCAACGTCCCGCGGGCGCCTTGGCTTATGGCCGAAGGTATCGGCAAGTGCGCCTGACCGCCGTTGATAGATATCACCGTCATTCGAAATGCTCGGTGACGTCTGTGATTTTGTAATGGTGTATCCCGCGATCCCCTATGGCGCGAGCATAAAACCGAAAGCCAAAAGGTCGGAAGCATATGCGCACTGAGTGAAACGATTATTTGTCACTAGCACGTGCGTGGTTGGTACTGACACTGAGGTGCAATTAAAGGAAGCAATCTACAACAGCTATAGTCAACGAAAAGGGTGGATATATCGAACCGCGGTGTTACTGTTCACGTATAATACGGCCTGTAGAAAACTTGATTGATTGTAGTTTATAACGCGCCGCCGCAACGCACGCGATAAGGCGCGCCGTGACGGAGGGCTCGGAATTCATTTTGACCACCTGAGGATCTTTAACGTGCGCCAAAATCTCGTACGCACGGGCGTTTTTGCTTGTCATCTCTTGTAGAAAATTTCGCGATGTGCTTGCCTGCTCCAAGGAAACTACCGTTAATCAGCCTGTCGAATTCTTCAGGACTACTTAGTTGAGGAGTGATTGTTTTTCGTACCAACTGCATCTGTATTTTGGTTATTAATACAGTGAATTTTTTATAGCTGTTTAGTTTAATGCAACTAGCAGTAGTGCAGAATTTTTCGCAAATAAGGCAATCCGCATTTGTGCACTCCCTTTAGGGGCCATGAAGCGAGCTTGCAACTTTGACAAATTTGCAAGAACTAGACTTTTGCAGCTTACTCAGCTCCATTCCAAAGATGAAAAATGCTTTTTTAACTGAAAAAAAAAACACACACACACAGACGTGAAATAATAAACATTTTTCAAATTTTGCGTCACAGTGGCGTACTTAGGGTAGGACTGACGTGTTTTGGGCCGGGAGTAAAAATATTTCTACCAGTGCGTTAACTGGGCTTTAGCATTCAAGGGATGCGATAAAACGGAACTAGAGGCACCATTACCATCTCTTAGTCAAGTTCTTGGTCGTGGCATAAAACGGCGGCAACCAATCTCCCTAACAAGCTTCTGTGCGGTCACAGAAAAGTCACCGGAAAGTGGCGAGGGAGTTGCCACTGGTGAATGCATTTTTATTAACATATTCGACAACTTGTTTGAAGGCATTGATAAAATTGATATTTTTGTTATCGGGACCCACCAGCCTTTTTAATGAGCCGAACTTGTATTTGGTCTTCATGGCCTTTTTAACAGCCTAATCTTTAAATAAATCCTGGTATTGAGTCCACTGGGCCTTGTTTTGCTATTGCTTTTGGTGCAGTACGCTTGTTTCAGCTTTTTGGACTATTCCTGTTCTATATCTTCAGTTTTAGGGCCCTATAGCTTGTTCTTTTCAGTTAAATTTTATTAACTCCGAAGCTGTTTAGCAAATCGTTATTTTATATCTCCGCAGTTAAAAATACAAAGAAAATTCCGAGCACACGTGGGCGTGTGCCTGGCGGCGACCACCCGGCGTCCCCGGTGAACGTTTTTCAAGCCAAGCACACACCGTAAACGAGATTGGCCAAAACTGCTAAAAAAAATACTGGGTTCACTGTAATCATGGCAACGCTTTCTCAGAACGAGAGAGACGTGTCATAGCGTACGCCCCTCCACAGTGATGTCCAATGATTATCACTCCCAAAAAATTGAAGAATCTCACACTTGTAGCAACAATTAAAAAAAAAAAAAATCGTCGCGGCGGCGACGAAGAAGCAAATCGGCTGCAATCGTGGACCCATAAATGGTCTTGAAGGTTGCGTGCAGCTGCGATACCTTCAACTCTTCGTTTTTAGTATCAGCTTCATTAATTTTTTATCGTATTCTGCGAAAAAGTTCTTAAGACGCTTTTCCTTAGATTTTGTTCGAATGCCTTCAAAAAAATTACCGTCCCTATCTCAATTAACTTAAGTGACGAACGAAAGCGATAAACGGGTCCAACCTTCACTGAAAGTGCGCCCAATCGACAGTGAAACCCTCAAAGTCCCAAATCGCAAACGAAGAACGAGCCCACGCGACGATTTTTCGAGCACTAAGTAAACGCATATACGAATGATGTAAATGTTTACCGTTTCGTGGTTCATGAGATAGAAGTATACTAGTGTGCTCTTTTTTCACGATCGATGTGTCTATTGTGTTATCTAGAAGCGTTTCTTTTGCCCGTTTTTCGAGTAACTGTTTTGACACAATGGACGCCCAGATTCACCTATGCGCCGGGTGTCCAGAGACCGTATCAGGGCTTTCCGGTCGACCAACCGGTCCATGGGGATTTACATTATTTTTTTTTTGAGCAGACGGCATTTGTTTTACTAAGAAAGCTTTCGCTTTAAAAATGGCAACGTTGCCGTGCGTGCTGTCACCGAAGCACTTCGCGGCTGAAAAGTTTCAGATGTAATAAAGTTGGAAATCACCAACTTGTACAAATATTCGTCGCACCCTATTCTATCAGTTTGTAGATGTGCGCCACAAAACAATAACCAACCAAGTGTTTTTAGCGTTGAGTGTGCTTTTGACTTCTGCCTGTTTCGTGCCCGTGCTTTGTGCGGTTTGGCACTTTGTTTGCCGTTGGGTTTGCTAAACAAAGCGTCATTGTACGCGCCTAATAAAAAAAACTGAACACTTGGATAACCACCTTGAAACGCATTTAGAAAACAAAATTATTTGCTGTTCACCATTCTTGGCGTATCTTTTTGCTGGGGCATTGAACCTTAGACAGGGTAGTAGCAGTTCCTAGAATTCTATACTGCCACTTATATACGGCGTGGAACCCTTAGTGCGTTTATCGATTCTTTGTTGCTTTGTGGCGACACTAAAGAGAATATGGAAGGGACACTAACTGTTTTTTGCTTCGCCTATAGCTCACTCTTTTGTTGTTTTTTTTACCCTAACCTTTCTCTCCTTATCTATGAGATGCATTTCGTGTGCACAAAGCGAAGAACTGCGGGTCCTGTGTGTGATAAAACAAGCAATCTTTGTACCTTTTAGCACGCACAGAAGTGCGGTGTTCACCCGAAGCGCCCTGACGTTTAAGACAAATTGGAAGCTTGAGTCAATGAAAATATACAGCTGCAGGCAACTTTGATTTAATTGGATATAACGCACTGTCTTAATTAAAATCAGTGATATAGTTTAACGTACTATTTCGGCCCATAACCTAACGCGACATGCGATATTATTAGCGGTCGACTACAACAATTTTCGGCTTCTTTTTTTCATGCGAGAGGCACTAGTCTAGGATCTTATTTCTTTGCAGGAAACTTAAAAATTGCGGTGGGGTTTTTTAGGCGTGGCAAATTCTGCTTCCTACTTACTACAAAGTAAAATACAGACTGAAAGTGTCCGAGCTATTATAAGCATTTAAAATAATTCCCTGAATTCACTCAAGCGAACCAAGAAACAGGGTTTCTAGTTTATTTGCAAGCAAGCAAGCAACAGTTATGTCATTAGTGAGCGCATGAAGCCTATAAACCTTTTCATCCGTTCATCTTTCATAAGATCAGGATATGTCCAGGGTGTGCTGCGCATGCGCAGTTACATCTTCCTGTCGACTGCACCAATTATTGGGCCGGTAGCACAGCCCAGTGATAAAACGGCAGCTTCCAGGCCGAAGAAGTTAAAAAGCTCTATAGCTGTGCGTGCACGCCTCAAACCCACCCCGTGCAGCCATAAGCGGCAACCGGTAATGCGCGCATGCTTCGACGGGAAATACACCGTCCAAAATGTCGCTCCGGAAGCTCTTCAAGCTGGACGGTTAAAACAAGGGCAAAAGCGTCACTCCAGGAGCCCTTCAATACGGAAACACAAAACAACATTTCTTGGGAGGGAAAAGGTTCCGGTATACTTCTAATCATTCACGCCCCTTATATGTGCAACCGAGGCATATTATCGAGCTTCGCTGTAAAAAAAAAGATGCGACTGTCTGTCAGGGGGAAATCGTATCAAGCGTAGCAAGTAAAAAAAGTCTGCCTAAAGAGAATGGTAATAAACATAGCAAAAAACAAATCGGGTGAAACGTGCAAGCATATAACATGCGCGGCTTGGAGGCAAGAAGGATTGGACTATATATACAACCGGGCGACAAAACTTAACATGCGGCTGGGTACAACAATGTCCGCAAGAGATTTACTGTCTCAGATAAACTATTCACAAGAATTTAATGGTTGTAAGTCACCGTTCTCAATTTCCACTGCGTCTTTGCCCGTATGAACCTTCCTCTTTGCGAGCGAGAAGTTCACTCAGTCGACATGTATACGCTGATGTGGGCCCGCACATCCAAGTCCTTATACCCCTTTTCAGTCCCAGGTGCACCTGCCGGTAGTCGTATACTTATTAGTGGTATGAGACTTTTGAGAAACCCGGGTCTTTGCGCAACAATCGATCGCCATCAATTATTCTTAATTGGAAGTCCCCACTTTTGCAATGGCCACTTAGTGCCGCCAACGTTCCTTCATAGTCTCCATTGCTTGTTTCCACGCCGCTGCAGCACTCGGTCCCATGGGCGGAGGCATGGACCCCCTGCAGGGCCAGCTGCCTGGGTCGGTGGGTTCGGAGCCATCGCCGCTGCTGTCGGAAGCCGGCGAACTCGCGGAGCCACCGGCTCTGGCGGCGTCGCCCGACCAGGACTCGCCCGCCCTGCCCACGGGAAGCGCGCCCCTCATGACGCCCTCGTCCGTCTCGCCGGGATCCCTGAGGCCCCTGCTCGGTGAGAACAACTAGTAACCACAAAGACGCCAGGCACAATTAAAGCGTATGCGGACCAATACGCAAGTTTCGTTATCATAACTGTCACGTACGAGTACCTGAATTCAACAATGTGCGCGAGAGTTCGTCTCGTACTCAGGTTGTCGTGTCCTTGTTTCACGAGCCCGAAATTTCACGTTTAGGGGCATTCCCGCGTTATCTTGATATGAGTTACGGGATCCGCTTGCTAACACCCCGCGATTAGCCATGGGACCATGGCGGTCGCGATGTAGTGACGGTTGTGAACGTAAATCGAGAAAGTCTACATCATCGCATAGTGTTTTATCTAGCCCAATTCCGCATTCCTAGCGATGACGAACGATCAAAGGCTAGCGAGACGAAAGCATCGGCATATGTTTGATTTGATGTTAGGGCGAGAATTGGTTTGCTGCAGCGGGCTTTTCACCATGATAATTGAATTCGATGGTATTTGCGTCGTCAAGCAGGTCTGTTTACTTGCCTGCTGTGAGCACTACACCTGTCTAAAAGAGAGTAAAAATGCAACCACGATAGCTGTATATTCCACCGAAAATCACGGACGCCGGTCAGCCAGCACTTTTCATCAATTCACTAGCTCTTCAATTTGTCAATATACTAGTTGCATTGCCCTTTATTAATAGTCTATTTACCCCCTCCCCGCCCACGCACTCACAAACACACACTACTCGCACACACAGATGGGAAAGGGAAACAAATAGAACGAAGATAGAGCGAGAATGAAATAATGAATGAATGAATGTGTTTTATTTAAAGGAAGCACGATGCCCTTTGGGGGGAAGGAGGGAAGTGGGGAGGGGAACTAAGAGGGATACCACTAAAGTTCATTGTGGGATCAGAGGTCCTTTTGAGGGCGTCTTCGTTCTTGGGTGCCACCTAAAACAGAAAGAAAGAAAGAAAATGGGTGTATATGTGTGGGCGCGTGTGTGTGACAAGACAATCGGGTCAGCGCTCTTTCTTGTAGCTCACCGGCTCATATAGACACGTTCCTAATAAAGTCATCATATGCGCGAGCAGATTTATATCTTGCTCCAATGCGACCTCACTTGGGGGAGTATAGGGCCATGCTTCCTCCGCTTGCTAATCCTGAATCCACGACTGTTGTTTTATGAGGAGCACGAAAGCTTAACACTATACTAATCGTTTAGCTCACATTAGCTAGGAGTAGTCATGCCTGACCAACGGAGGAGTGGTTCCTGGTTATGTTGATGACGTACTCATGTGCGCATTCGGAGGCTGCTGTTTGAAAGAGGGCATTATGATTTTTATGCCTAAATGAGATACTTGAACGGTGGCGTAATAACGCTGGTGCACTGGATTAAGTGGCGGTAATAACGGCATTACCCGGCGTGATGCTAGAATGTATTGCTGTTGAAGTTAAGAAGTCAGAAAGTGTCAGCTGATATCATAAAGATTGTTCATATATAGGACGTAAAAGACAATTGAGAGATGGGCTGTTAAGATTTGTCTTCTGATCGCGGACCTGCGCATGCAGGCCCCGCGAGCCCGAACGACTCCGAGTGTTCGAAACCTTCGGTGGACCTGGCCGTGGACGACTCGAACAGCGAGGACGAGGACGGCTCGGACCTCAAGGGTGACGACTTGGCGGGCGGCGCACAGTCCCGCGACGGATCCGGCGGTGGGCCTCCGGGCCCGGGTCAGCAGCCGCAGAAGAAGCGGAAACGGCGAGTGCTCTTCTCCAAAGCGCAAACCTACGAACTGGAGAGGCGCTTCCGGCAACAGAGGTGAGGGTCTCCTACCAAGCGGCTAAGTAAGGACTAACTACGTACTAAATATTTCATTCACTCCCTCAGTCATTGACCAAATAACCAACACACGAACTTGCTAACCAAGTAACCAACAAACGAACCAACACCAAGCCAACTATAGCGCCAGAGCACTAACGAATAACCGAATTATCCTACTAGCTTTTTAGGATGTGGTCGCAGAGACCAGTAGTTGCTGTCTTTCAACATACAAAACCTAAAGAAAATTTCACTGTGATGGTGCGGCAGGTAAGAACTCCTAACCGTGAGAAGCCTTAAAACCATCGACTTAGCCATGCATTCCTAACCGTTATTTATAAGAGCCATCCGCTCACAATTTTTTGCCCTGCCCTATCCCTACGGCCTTCACTGTACAATCTCTCCAGTGTCTCAGCCTCCGTCCTTGTGCTCATCCTCACGTTTTACACTTCCCTTCGCCCCACTGCCCAGGTATCTGTCCGCTCCCGAGCGCGAGCACCTGGCCTCCATCATCCGTCTGACGCCGACGCAGGTGAAGATTTGGTTCCAGAACCACCGCTACAAGACGAAGCGCGCCCGGCAGGAGAAGGGCCTGGACGGGTCGGCCGGCGCCGGCAACCCGCTGCCGTCGCCTCGTCGGGTCGCGGTGCCCGTCCTGGTGCGGGACGGCAAGCCCTGCCAGCCCGGATCGGTGGGGGGCCTCAAGGGTTCGAGCGCCGACGGAGCCGTGCTGCCGCCCCCCGGAGGCCCCATGCCGTTCCCCGGGGACCTCGGCTCTGCCGCCGCGGCCGTGGCCACCTGCATGGGATCCTTCGGAGGGAGCGTCATGCCCACGTACTCGCACCCCATGATACCGCCTCAGCCAAGATGGTGGTGAAGAGCGGCCTCTTGTTCTTCTGCCTCCCCCGGTGCACCATCACAAAAGACAATGGCGACCAAGACGTCGCGTTTGTGACAAACTGACACACTGTTCACACATAAGTGTTGAGACACTCAGTGCTGCTGTGTTTTACTGTGCTGGCACTGGCCGTGCCAGTCAGCTGTGTCGCCACTCCACGCTGCGCAGGCCCCTCAAGAGACATTTCGTTCAGATTGCGACGGTTTTGTGTCCGCGTATTATCGTGCGAAGGAACAGTATAATGTTAAAACGCGAACACGTGTTGTCACCTCATGTCTGGCTCTACAGCTTACGGCATCTTGAGGTCCTCGGGTACCGGTGGGACATACCTCGTGGGCCGAAAGTTGGCTGAATCGAATCGAATACTACCCAGTGACGACGGCGATGTGCTTGTAAATAGTCCACAACGCCACCATCTGGGCTCGAGTCTGGGGCACATGGCATGCTATCATGGCCATGCTGCCGCGACACTTCCGGTAGTTAGGGCTCAGACGGAAACGGCTGTGGCCTCACTACCGATAAAAAACGCAACGCGAGAAAGGTTCAGCTCGAATGAGAGGACATTATGACCATGACGACGCGGTGACTGAAGCTGCTTTAGCCACACCTGGCCCACGTTCGGGGTCTCAGTTTCGTGTGAAATTATGGTGTGTGCTCGTTTGGCTGCTCCCGACGCGGATTGCAAACGCGTGGTCACTTCCTCGAGTGCAATGTGCGCCGACCCGCTGTGCTGCATCTGCGGGTGCATTCGGATAATTCGGCGACGTTTTTTCCCGATTGCGTGAGGCAGTGGCTAAATGTGGTGCCCATTTGGACTTAAGCCATTAGCGACAGCTGAGAAAGCGATTCCATGCTTGGGCCTGTGAAACACCAAATGTTGATTTAGTCGTCCTGGTGTCTGACAAAGATGCGATTTCAGCGTTTCGAATTGTCCTTCTCTCCTTCGCGTTGTATGTGTAGGCCGACAGCGTAGCAGCTTTCTGGGTGGGCGCTTTATTGATTTGCACGAGGCTGACCAGCCACTGATGTGAGTGCGCGGCAATGTCACTGCAGCAGTGCGAAGTGGGAGTTTCTGTTTGCAGGTTGGATCCCAAAAATGGTTTAGTTGTAGGGGAATACTTTGAACGGCGCAACGAGACTATTTCTATCTGAATTCTGGATAGCATTCGCGAGCTTAAGAAATTTTACCCCACGTCTATACATGAACAATTTGCTCGAGGACGGTATCTTCACGGTGACTGGTGGAGTATTAAGATAAGCTTAAAGTTGCATTCGAGGCACTTCAGTACCCGTGGAATACGATGAAACATAAGACGCTGGCTGTACCATTTTGTCTGGAAATATCTTAAACCCTGCGCTTCTACCCTTTGTCTTTTAATATTTCTAGGGATCATAATTAAGGAATTGTTGTAGTAAACTAATTTCAGTGTGATAACCATCAGTGTAAAGCATGAAATCTGTCGATGGGATAGAGTGACGCAAAAAGCGGTGTTTTACTTTGAAAAGCCACAGGGTGTGCCACAGCAATTTAATTATAAGTTATTTCACTTTCCATCGCCTTCATCTTGTTTTAGTTTTTCAGAGTAAACGTACAAACTTATCGCTACATTAACTATTCAAGTAAACGAGGCAGTCTTTCTGAAATAGAAAGAGACTGTCACGCTCTTGGAGGCGAAATTCTAGGCTGGGAGAAATTCAAGTGCAAGAAAGCTTAAGTTAAACTATGCATGTAATCAACCGACATATCTATAAGTGTCTGCCTGAGACGCATTTCGTACTTTCCCCAACGCGAAGACCTAACCGACCCGCTGCAACCCGTTGTAAGCGCAACACCTGATCTTGGCCCAGATCAAAGTGGAGTTGGTCACGCCTCGTTGCGTTTAACAAACTGTTAACGCCTGAACATTGGCTTCGCCCAGCCCAGGGAAGCTCTGAGTGGATAGAGCTGTTTTGTCGGTGAAGTCCATGGTACAGCTGAAATCGAACGTCCTTGGAAAATGCCATTTACCAAAGAAAAAACTGTTTAGTGGCGCTGTGAACGGGAAAGTGCCTTAGTCGCTGCGCAATGAGACAAGTGGGAGTAATTGTTGTGGAGTGAGTACCGCGAAGATGTATGTCCATGGCTGCGTGCATTTAGACATCTCCATATGAGGTGAGGATGAGCGTTGACGCAGCCACTTCCTTCCCCTTTACCTTAAAAATACGACACGCTTACACGCACACGTTAGCTCATACATGCCCATCAAGCATTTCGCGTTCTTCAAATGGCACGGGATATGCATCACATGTAGCAGTTTCAAATTCATTTCTCCTTTCAAAGCTGGACTTGAAAAATTTTACAGAGAGAATTCTGTAATTTTCTCTGCTCCCCTCAGTTGCATTTCCCACCATGCAAATGCTGTGGCTCCATTTCTTGGACGCAGATAATTGTATTTAGTGTTGGACGACAAACATTCGCGTCTTCAAGAGTCATCATCTGTATTTCCTGTTGCATTCTACTGTTGGTTTTTATCATGAGCTTTGCACTACTCACAATGTGAAGTAACTTTTTTTTTTCAAAGTACGGACAACCCCCCAAAATACAGGAAGGTCTGGTTTCCTCCATGCGACTTTCCCACGATGGGTTCACACTGCTCGCAGAGTTGAAGCCATTATGCGAGGTCATAATTGGGGCAGCGACCTATAAGCTGCAGTATAGTGGACGGCGCTTTTGTAAAATACAACATGTCCGCTTTTATATAGCGTGAAATATAGTCCAAAACACATGAAAATTTGGCAAAATATATAGAGTTAAAGTTACGTGGAGCTTGTAAAACTAGAAAACAAAAACATTGGAGTTGGCTCCCGTATTTGTGAATGACAATTTAAATATAAAGGACGACAACACCAACCTCTTGCTTTTAGCGGTCACTGAAGTTCAGATTGTGGCAGTAGTTTAGTTATGCAAAATTGTTGCTTGTTTTGACTTGCCATCTTTTATCGCTCGTATCAAATACTTGATAATGAAGGGCATGACAGAATGCCGTTGCCTTGAATGAACAGTGCTGTTCTCAAGTGCATGAGGATGCTACTAAAATACAACTTCGGACCCCTCTAAAACCATAGTTTAGTTTTGTCGTCTGTAATTTAATTCTGTTTTGGTGATGAATAGAGTTACCGCAGGATGAGGGAACGGTCCAGGCGTGGTGCCCGGTACACATTTGCGCACAACTGGTTTCGGTCCTTTCCCGTAAGCCACGTTCCGCCGGTGGCCATGCAAGTACCTTGAGGTTTCGGTTCTCTGTTTTGCTATAAGTTTGCATTTTTTTTCGACTGAATTTCTTAAAACCTACGTCGACCAACCGTTACTCATGCAGAATTATATTATAGATATATATTAACATGGCGCCGACCATACTGCTTCTTTCGCGAGCAACAATTCACTTCATTCCTGGGAAATGATTTCGAAATATGTTTTTACGGCCGCAATGCGATAACCCAGCGTATATTTCCTAGTTTCTTCCCAAATATCAATTCAACTAAAAGTCGTTCTGTTTGCACAACGAAAGTTGCAGATTTAATGCACGGAAATAGCGGGGACCGCGTTTTGCTGCACGTTAATGCGAACCTTACAACAAGGCTTGAACCATTGGTATGGGTGATCTTCCAAAATGCGCCTTTTTTTTCTTGTCAACGCTTGTTTTCATAGCCCTCCAGTTTAGGTTACCAAGATAATTTAGAATTTTGAGTTTCATTCTCACTGCATTTAAATATTTTTTACTTAACGTTGCATAAAGGCAACGCGAAACAGACTAGACAATTCACGTAGGGGAGTTCCTCTCGCTCTAGCATTTATGTCAACGGAGCCTTTCTAAGAACTGCTGGTTAGCTGGGCATAACATCGACATCTAGCATAAAAAACTCTGCGTATAGAAAGACGTTGCAAGATTTTCTTTACAATTGTGGAGCATTGTCGGTTCATTCGTGCCCGAAGACCTTCAAACCGTGTGACTTTCTTTGTATACGACAAACATGACATAGGTTTTCACTGAGTGAAGTTGATGTGCTACAGCTCTTTTAAAGCTGTCTTTGGTCATCGCCACATTTCATCTAGTCCAAGTGTCGAAAACACATGTACATTTCACACCCTTCTAATGCCGAAGTTCTTTTTGTTTCATTTTTAGTAACACGTGTAGAAAGAAATCTTTGGTTCTCTTTTATTTCTTGCGTTGTTAAATAAAAACTGTCACGTGATGAATGTGTCAAACTGCCATTTTGGACTTCACCTTGCGCCACCTGTTTGTTTTCTTGTATTTGTATGTTTTGATGGCACTGAAAAGAAAATGTGTCTGAATATTAAGTAGAGATATATACTTCGCAGAAGTAATTTTCTTTCGAAGTTAAGCTGGCACCTTTGTGTTAGCGGGTGTACATAAAATAAAGAGAACGTGTAATGAAATTGAGTCTGAGTTGTCAGTGATCTTTTGTTTTTGTTGGTGCATCTGCCCTATGAGCAGGTGTTAGCTCGCAAGTCTGTGCTCATCAGACCCGCATGTCAAAATTAGTAAAACCATGTCTCTGCATTAAGGAGACTACTTCTAAGGCGAGAGCCCAGTAGATCCTCACCAACTAGAGGTTGACAACTTGGAGGGGTTGACAGAATAGAGGTCGTTGAAATACTGCAAAGTCTGCAATTTAGCGCTACAGTATCTTTGCTAAACGAAACGTGAGAAGCGCTTTTTTGGCGGCTTAGTGTGCAGTGGTTCCTCAGTTCTTAGGTGCACAAAGTATTCAAAGTAAAAAAAAATGCTGCAAATACTTGAACAGTGGGCTGCTTGGAAGTGGGAGTTTGTTTTTCATCCATAGTCATCTCAAGAGTAGTTGTGATGTTCTCTCGTCAACAACTGACTCGCAATATGTTTGCGATTTATTCACTAAAGAAAAGTTTCAGTGTAAGTGCATAAACTGAAGTGTTGTGCGGGAAATTAAATTTCACTGTCCCAATGCAACCATTCGTTCAAATAACGTGGAACACCGAGCTGTCATGTATATACTTGATATATACTTAAGCTGCCCAACCAGGGAGTCTCGTTGCGCATGCTTAAAAATGTGAATTCTTTATCCGAGAGCCTGATGGAAGCCACACCGACGCATGAAACCCCAAGTGTTAAATTTCGTTCTGATTGTAGGATTTCACTCTGCAAATCTTAGAAATCAAATCATACGACTTCAGTCGAAATTTCAGCGCACTTCATGGGATCTTCCATCCGTCCTTGTCTACTTTGTATTAGTGCGTTTTGAATAATGGCAACAATGGCTCATTGGGCAACGCCAAGTATACTTTTAAGAAGGCAGGGCTTATACCACGGACAGTCATACCATTGCCGGTATTAGCGCAGTTAAGAATTGGCCGGCTGCCATACAACCACAAACAACCATGCTTGTTTTTTCGTTCCTGTTGCTGCTAGCGAAAAGGCGTTTCTTTTTTTTTTCATTGGTAAGACACTTATTAAGGTAAAGGCGCTCAGACCCATCGAAACAAAAAATGTTAGAACTGGTAAATTGAAAGAAAATGGTTTTTTATGCAAATTCTCCTCCATAAAGAAGTTTGTTCTTGAAACACCAGAATCGCCATCTTTTATTTTATATTTGCAGAAGCCTGAGTGGCCGCCCCTTTGAAAGTTCTGGCTTCCCTAAAAATCCAGGCACTCTGCTGAGTGTGCATTGATCCACAGCGGAACGTCATTCCCAATGTTACCGGTAAATATTCAAGGTGGTCAGTTGCAGGCTCACAAGTATGCAGCCTTGTGATTTAGGAACGGGAGTGCATCAAACACATTTAAAACATCCACCCTATCATTGCGAAATCGACCGAGTATACAGGTTCCAGCGATGTACCTAGACTTGCTTTGTGAGTTCAAACACGAAGGATAAACTAACCGCAGGCGGGGCAGAAGAAGGTTTCAGGGTATTCTGTTCTTCCTCTTCATAGACTGAACATGAATGCGGAACTCTAGAAGGAAGCTTAATGCATACTTCTGAATTGGGACACATTACTCCATAACTGACTCGATCGTATATACATAATACAGGGTGATCAAAGTTAAGTCGTCAGGTTCTTTTTAAATTTGGCGCTTAGATTTACGTGAAGACCCCCTTTACACTGAGGTTATGCGCCCCGGGGGACACCGAATGAGGTGGTAATTATTGATGTGGGCGCTAATTAAGTAAAATTTAGCATAATACTTTTAATTGGCTGCAGTAAGCAGGCATGTTTGTATTGAAAAGTTAGAGGCAATCGTGTTTACGCGCAGTTTCCTTTGGCACAATTCTTCTAGCGCATCCGTACTCCAAGACATCGAACTGCGAAGTGTAATTGCCGTTCGCATCATTACGCATGCAAGACAGTGAAGACCGGCCCAAAGCGGCTCCCTTTTGTGACGTGCCTGCTGTGTACGGTGTTTAGTTTGAAAACGCGGCGGAGGCATAGGAAAACGTGATAACTGGTACCTTTTAGTCTTGGCTTGTGTTCTCGCAAACTGAAGTAGTAGGAACGGCTATCAAAACACAGAACAAAAGGGAGGAGCTTTGCGCCGGTCTTGACTTCTAGCATGCGTAATCATGCGAACAGCAATTAAACTTCGCAATTCAATATCTCGGAGTAGGGACGTGCTAGGATAATTGTGCCAAACGAAACTGCGTGCAAACACGATTGCGTCTTTCAATACAAACATGCCAGCCTACTGCAGCCACTTAAAAGTGAATTACTTGCTTTTAGTTAATTAAGCCACCGAAATCAATATTGCCACCAAATTATGTGTCCCCCTGAGCTCAAAACCTTCCCGTAGAGGTTGTGGTAACTTAAATCTTATCGGCTAATTTAAAAAAAAAAACGTTGACTTAATATTGATCACCCTATATTGCAACGAAGTTATGCAGCCGTCTTTCATGCGACAAGCAGTGCACAGATTTTTTACGGCAACTAAACGATGTTTGTAGCTTTCTGCAGATGCAAATGAAGGATATGTCTGCGTTGTGCGTGCGCTGAAGCTCGTGGAAAAGCACGCGAAGGCTCCTTTAAAAGGACACTGTATACAATTCACTGTTTCTCTCACCACATCCTGGACTATAGATCTATAGATTTGGTGATGCGAGCAATGAGAAAACACTGGCGGGCTGATTGGACAGGGCCCCGAACCGACGGCCAAAAATCCCGGGCCGTCTCCACTAACGTGAAACCTGGTGAGGGGCCAAGCATGCTGTGCAGGAGTGTAATCCTGGACCTTTGCGTTTTTGCAACGGATATGAAACCATTGCGGGGTACAGGTATACTGCTTTGCTTTAAAGGTCCCTTGTCTTTGAAGCACAAAGCTCTCTAGAGCGAGGCGTAAACGAGTGTCCCGGTGTTTTTTAGTACGCGTTACGTTCTAGCGCTAGGCGTAAACGAGTTTCTCGGTTTTTCGTACCGTGACTACATGAGACAAAAGACGATTACGAAGACAACGACAAGAGACGCCAACAGCCACAGCCTCTAAGGGGTTCGCCTCTAAAAGCACTTAGCTCACTATGGAGTTCCGCCGGTGTGGTTTTCATTGTGAACCACACTCGACCACTTGCAACCTTCCCTTTTCCAACTAGGCCTCACGGAATTATTCTACTACTACTACATCTTAACGGTTGGCTTTAGTGGATATCTGTGATGGTCAACACAAGCGGATTCCTAGCGTGTGTAACCCGTACAAACTGCGAGTGAATAAACGAAATGTCTATATTACCGGTATGCCTATAAAATTAACATCTGGAAGACTTTTGTAACAACCAATAAACTGGCAACGGGGCGACCACCAGGGTAGCCGATTGGATACCAAGACATGGGTCTAGAAGAACCGGAAGGCCAATAACCCGATGTACGGATGAACTAAGAAAATTGGTGGGCAAAGAGTGGACTCGAGCAGCGCAAGAGGTCGATGCGAGAGGCCTCCTTCCGGCAGTGGACCTGAGTAGGCTGTTGATGGTGATGATGGAAGATTCAGATAGAATAAAAACTCTTTAGAAACCGGCGTGACATCGCTACGATACTTAATGAGGAGGGTATACCAGCCGCACATAGTGTTTCCTTTTGCCGGCCATTACAGATAAGGCAAATCTCGGGACCACTTAAAATTTAAAATATGTATTTATTTGGACAAGCTTCGAAAAGCTGCCACAATTGGAAGATAGATTATTTCCTCGAATGTCCATTTAACGTTTTTTTCACTATGTTACCGCTTGTGCACTATATACCTCACACAGTAGCTGTCAAAGGACTCGATTGCACGGGTTTTTGTTAACGACATAATTTGTGGTGTGAACTGTTGCTTATCTTGATGTATTTTGGTAGATCTGAGTATCTTCAACTTTTCGTTTCTTACCTACGTATAAGCCATGCCCTCACAGCCGGCTGTCCAACGGTATTTATATTAGTTATCATAGTTACACATCAAGAATAATGACTGTTACGATGACAGTAATAACCTTTCCCCGAAAAAGATTCGCACATTAAGGCTAGGCAGTAATGAGGTTATGGCGGCCATTGTTATGGCTACCAAATATGCATTGCAAGCATTATAACTTCTAAAGAAAAAAACCACTAAATCTAAAATATGTCGCGCAATAAATAGAAATATTGATTCAATCAATACGAGTACTGCGGGAAGAGGAAAAGGAGTCTAATTTAATTAATTGTTCATTCAGGGACCAAATCATAGCAAAATAATTGTCCACCAGAGAAAAGTGGAAGCAAGAGATTAACTTCTTGCATATAAACTATCTAGCCATGTATTTTGTAAAAAAAAAACATAAATTCGCGTAAGAAAACCTCAATGCAGGCTGCGGCAAACAGTTTGCAACGGTAGAACACTGCATAATTTAGCTATTTACGATGGCAGGGGTAGTGGGATCCGACGGCTCGTGGTTATGTCACACTCGGCATGTTGTATTCATGCGAAGGGCGATTTCCGACCATCTGATCCTATCTGGTTGCGCTTTCCACATACCTTTGCGATACGAACAGTAAAACACAGCTTATAAATCGCCTCTTGACAGCAATCATAGGTGATAAAGTGTCGGCGTGCTGTTCAATAAATAAATTCCACTACAATTCATTCATTCATTCATTCATTCATTCATTCATTCATAAGCTTATTTAAGTCCCCTTCATGACGGAGGCATCTCCCGGTATGAAAGATTCACCAGCCGTAGAGTCGCTGTGCGTCCTCTAATTCACTTCGATCGCCTTAAATAAATAACGATATCCGGACCTCGGAAAAACACGAACACTAAAAATTAGCCAAGTAAGTCATTAAAGTTGTGGCCGGTAGGCATACTAAAGATCTAACAGATCGTGGTCACAGGTGAAGAACGAACGCAACATGTGTTTTATAGTGAGAGTAAGCTGTCAATGCATATAAGCCAAAAAAAGATGTCTGTGCTGTTTGGAGTGCACATAAATTAGGGCGCAAGAAAGTGAGCTAACGTTTTTCATTTTGATGTTCACCGGCCTTTACGTTGTCGACACTACTTTCCATGACAGTGTTCTAGCCACTTTTTTGTTGCAAATTGTGGTTCAACGAACAGCGCCGCTCCGTTTGAGCTTAACGTGCCTGCATGTTCCTGCCAATAAAACTACTCGCTAGGAGCACATCCGCACAACCATGACGGGTTTGTGTCCGTTTTTTTCTAGATTGACCTTTCCAATCTATTCCCTCAGAAGATTCGCGAAAAAAAAATGCTTTTGTTACAGGATTCGGAAGGAGGCAAAGAAATTTCGTCAGTGCGTTAATTTTTTTCAAGTCAGGCCTTGTCCTTTTTATGGCGCACACGCTTCACGCATCGTACCAACGTGTATTAGGAAGGAGGATGTAGATGTCAAAAAAGGAAAACTGGAAGAAGCAATAAATAAAAACGGGTGACTATCAACGTCTTTTTTGCGGTTGCTGCTCCTTTTGACCTGTCAATCAGTATAACTCCCTTCCTTTCTTCTCTGCTTTTCCTCCCTCGTATCGTACACCTCCAGCGCTTCTTTTCCTCTTCCATCCCATTGTGAACTTGTCAGGAACTTGACGTGCGCTTTTCATCTCCACCTTTTCCGAAGATTATAACGCGTTGACTTTGGCGGATGTTACCTCACCCTATCAATGCACAAGTGACTTTTTTGTTCTCTGCTTCTCAGCTTCTAGGAGCGGGCTTCATAGGCTGTTTTGTTCTGGGGATTGTACTCTTGTCGCATAGAATAGTCGCTGAGCGGCACGTACCAAAGAGAACCGCCGCGGAAAACACGAATAATTTCCCATGACAGTCTACGGGTCTCGTCGAATATTTCGCACTCCCCAACTGTAAATTTGTGTGTGTTTCCTTTACTTTTCTTGAATGTTAGAAAGTTAGATCAGAACGGAGGGTCGGAGCCAGCGTGGAGCTCAGGTAACGCACCGCGCAGATTTCCCGCTGTGCTATAAGTCTCCGTTATTTTGAGGGTGTTTAGATAAAAGCAGCTAAAAACTGAATGGAAAAAAAAAACCATCGCCGTACCACTCTCGGAAGGTGGATGAGCAGCGAAGCTTTTTAGCATTCTAGGAGACGACATTTAGGTGACACATAATTTAAGTGAAATGTATGAACAAATTTGGGCTTCCCTTCAGTGTTGACAGCGGTGATTCCCAAGAGCAGCACTCACATGAACGCGCACACTTTTATTTTTAATATATTGCTATTGGAAATACTGCCCATTGGTAAATATTCTACTCAAAACACATGTCTCGTTGATTGCACGTACAAGGTTGAGGTAAGTGAATAAAGTGATTGAGGTGAATTGAGGTAAGCGAAATCAAGTGAAGTGAATTCAAGTCAAATTAATTTCAGTAAGTGAAGTGAATTGGAGTGAATTGAAGTGAATTGAGGTGAGTGAAGTAAGTTATCGGCACCATCTTGCAAGTAGTGCCTATTAGTAACTAATATGCCAGGTACACATATAGAAGGGATAATGCGTATAAGCAAATGGTCCAAATCATGTTTTCAATTGCGTGCGACTTTAGTGGTGTCTGCATGCTAATAGCACGCTCAACGGGACGTCTGTTTTTCAACACCTCGCGCGTCAAAAACGTTTGGAGCTTCGTGTGTTTTCGCTTTCGGACAAGAAAAATAGATAAAACCTTAGCAACACAAGTTTGCTTAAAACCTACAAACAATTTCGTACCCTCCAGCCGAAGGCCGCACGTCGTGCTTTCTTGAGCCTATCCGTACACTTGGCATTAAATAATAGACATGGCAGTAGTTTTGTTCAGAAGTGTTTGCTGACAGTCTAGTTTGTACATGTTGGGTATTTGACGTCTTTAGCCCCGTTTTAGCCATGTCTTCTTCAGGTCATTTTATTCTGTTCTCTTGAAATCTAAGGTTAAGAAAGTTGCCTCGCTTACTCGGAAAAGTAATTCGCTTCCTCGGCATGGTAGAAGCGTCTACCTTAGTTCGTACTACGCGTAGTGTCGCTCAGCTAAGTTTTCTCTTTTTTTTAGCAAAATATGTCATCTCATTCGTTGCCCTTTGAAGTTCACTCTGCCTTGACCAGTTGAGTTCATTTCTGGCTGAAATTTAGATAATGAAGTGATTGGGCTGCGCTGGACCCGCATTGACACTTTGTAGGGGATTAAAATTGCTTGCGTAACCCCCAGCACTTTGGACAAGCCCCTATGAGGCGGTATGAGCACTGTAGGCGTCTCGGGGAGGTGCAAATGTAAAAAAAAGACCGCCATGGTCGGGACAATGAAAAATAAATACAGTGCCCGTGAGCGCAGTGTTCTTAGTGTAACTAAGACTGAATTGGTAATAAAATGACATGTAACTTTCCTTGCGGTTTTGTTATCTTTTATGCGACAGCAATACATTGACGATATCCAGAAGGTTTTCGGCGGCGATTTTTAGGCGCCGCCTTTGGAGCTGGTTTGATCTTCGATGAAGCGCATTTTCCAGGAAAAAAAAAACTTTAGGAATACCACTCTTCTATGCAGGGTCTTTCAGGGAAGATAGTAGGTAATTAAACGAAAACAAGGCTTTTGGAAGTAAAATTCTTTTTCTTCCGCGAAGTGATCAGGGTGCGCGGTGGATGCAATAAAACGAGTTGCAATAGCTGTTTACGGCAACAATTAATTAGTACCTCTTAATTACCTTTCATTTATGGTAATTAGGCATGTGATTATGATGTTAAAATTATAGAAGATTATTAGCCAAACCGATATCCAGCGTTATATTTGCGAAAATGTAAATGCCCGCAGAACTATGGGCTGAGTACTTCAGCCTAGTGTCACTGGATAAGGTTACAGAGTATCGGCACTCTTTTCTCCTATTGTTCCGTGCCGCCGCCGTGATCATTGGTCAATTCGCATCACGTGACATTCGTTTGCACTGCGACGGTTGATGGGCACCGCCATTTTGTTGCTTCTGCGTGTTCTGTCGGTCAACTGTGGTATTCTCAGCTTGCCATCTCGGTTCAGCGGCTGCGCGTGACTGGCGTCGTTCCGAACGTGAGTTAAAGATAACGCGATTCGCAGCATTTGAGCTGCAGAAGTGTGTCCGAAGATGCCGTGTTGCTGCGTCCTCGGCAGTGTTGTTTACTAGCGACCTCGCCAAAGTGAGCGCTGAAGCCGCAGAAGCGGCAATCTGGCAACACTGATAAACACCAAAATGGCTGCCGTTTTTTCCTTGCATGCCTCAGTGACGGTACTCTGTAGCTTATCTAGTGACACTACTTCAGCCCTCCGAACGCGCGCTTTTGGACATCGGCTGCTGCAAAGTGCCGCAAAGCCATGCCCTTGTGCTGATGTCACAGGCAAACGTACGCCGTGCTTTATCGATGCCTGGCTAGAGCGGGCTGTGCGAGCGCGCGCCTGCACACTGATCCGCAGTTTGCGTCGGATGTGCAAACTGTGCATTTGCGCACCCTGCGTATTTCGCGGGAGGAGTTTCCTTTTGTTTGTTTCTATTGAATTTTCCTGCGTTGCATAAAGTAAAATTTATTATGTGTTGTTTTATGCCTTGATCTCCCGCCTGCATAGTCCTCCGTGGCCGCAGTATACTCTAAATAAATAAATATATATGAATATTTCACTCCAACTAATAATAAACGTTAAATTCTAGTTCTTCCTAAGCGATACTCAAAATAATGGCGATGGCGGAGATTGGAATCAGGTCGACCGCTTTATTTGTCAATGTTGAAAGTCTCTACCGTAAACATAATGGGAAATGCATGTAGGACGTGGTTGGTTTATGTGTCAACGGGAGGGTTCGATCTAACGGTGGGCAAACATAGTGCAATCCTCAAAAGGGATGATCAATGCTGTAACCCCACGGTAGTAAATCCAGCAGTCCTTGCTCTGTGTCGGGGCCTCAAAACCACGTGTGTAACTCGTGAGCATCGATACCGCCTGCTGTTCTCTGCAAAAAAAAAAAAAAAAAGCAGTCACGGGTCGTTAGCAGGAGGGAGGAGACGTCTGGCAGAGCATACGCGCACGCCACGCCTGAATTTACTCTCTGAACGTTTTTGTGATGCGGGGGGATACAGCTGGGGAGGATCCGGACATTGTTCGGACGTATGGGGCATAAGCCCACCATTAGTTGTCACTTTTGGCTTTCACCGTTGCGGAAGTGTATCATCACAGATGCACTATAGCTGTACCTACGTTCAGCGCTGCAAATGGAGCGGAACTAATGCGTTTTGGTTAAGCGAACTTTGTTCGGAATACGATTGAAAGGAACTCTCTCATACTGTTACACAGTTGAACTGTTTCCATTTCAGTGCGAAAACTCCTGCATCAAGGCAGCAGTACTTCGCTGACGCTATCACACTGGAGATGCATCTGGTTGGGACATCCAGATAAATTTCATTTTCTTATAAATGTAGCGTGCAGCATTCCTGAGGGATTTATTGAAAACTAACGCACTATAATGCAGAAGTGTTTTATATTAGAAGTTAAACAAACGTGACCTATTAGAACAGATGACAGGCAAGCTCGCGAAAATAAAAAGCTACAGTCAGTCTACATTGATATTAGCTCAGTTTGTGTGAAATGAGGCATAGTGAAGATCCCTGAAGGCTAATAATACCCGTGGCATGAGGAAATATTTGTTTTGAATACCTTGAATAAGTATGGGAGTCATATACTTTTATTGGCCACCTTATTTCAGAGTATAGTGTTTGGACCCTGTATAATTATGAACAACAGTTCCGTCCGAACGATTTCAGGCGGGATTTGTAGAATGCTGTATGATATAATAGTTCACAGTGCAACATATCCTCTTACCGCGTTAGAATTACACGGTATGAGCACAGGCTGGTTTTAACAGACCATGAATACCCATTACTGGTCTTCCGGTCCTATCGGGAATTCGAAGCCCCCTTTGCTCCAGAAACGTGGCTCTCGCAGGGAAGAGCGTGACATCGGAGTTTTGATCGTATTCAGCGTCAGCTGATGGACAGCCTTAAACACGTGCTAGCGGTTGTCGCCCGGAGGGGATATAATTCTGGCGAGCAGATGTTTTTTCCCTTCCTTGCCCCTCCCCCCGGCGCGAGCGCCATTCTTCCCAGTGGCGAACACAACTCCTGCGTTACATCCTCTCAGGGCTCCCGTTCTCCATCACCACAAGTCCGTACACAGAGCCCGAGCATTACACGAGAGATTGCATCTCATCACGTATTCATGATTTCACGGGCGTCCCACTCCGCCGACACCGTGCAACCGACCGACCAACTGTAGCCGGTGAACCGACGTAGACTGCCGCGCATTGAAGAGTGCGGACGCCCTGCATACGCACTGTTCTTTAAAAATCGGCGCACTCGGGCACGGAGGAGAGGGGGATATAGTATCGGTGACTGAGGATTGACCAGGGTGCTGAAACATGGTTCGGCTTCAGGGGGCCGCGTAATTTATGCGCCCCTCCATTTTCAAGCATACATGCTCCTGTGGCGGCGGCTTTTTGAACCTTCTTCGCGAGATGCGCATGCTAATAATATATCTTCAAACGACGGCGCCAACTGTATGCGATCTTCAACGTTGTGTAGACAGCTCATATGGTGCCGCTGACATCACACGACACCGCGGCGCCTCTTTGGATGTGGCGATTTGATCTAATCGTATGTGTGATTTCCTTGAAGCGTCCTTTGGAGAAAGATCGAGTACCATTGTGAGATTCGACAATTTCTCTGAGTTTCTCTCCTAGCCAATAACGTGTCAGCCAGGACCCAGCCGCCTGGAATAAACTGCCTTCATTCACGGTAGCTTGTCTCAGCCGCGCAGCTTCGTCCTGTTGTGGTTTTTAGTGCCATGGGCATCGGCCAATGTTGAAAAGGCATGCTTAGCTACTTTTCAGAAATATTTTTTGGGTTTTCCTGCGACCCGAGCTCAACCAGCATCAGCAGGTTCAGTGACATCAATGAAGGGACACGGTACAAAATTCCCCACAGTCATATTTTTACTACACCGTAAGGTTTAACATGATCTATCAGTTATTTCTGTGTTTAGGGAATGTCCACAGGCTGTCTTTGATGTATGGAAGTGAGCAAAACACGAGGGGACATTTGTGGCTTCGTTTTTTATTTGTCGAGGAAAAATTTCGGCTTTTTGTTGGTTCACGCGCGGACTGCCCATGTGAAACATGCCAGTCATTCGTTACTTAAAACCTTGGGGACTTACCAGTGCGGCGAAGTCTGGGTTCGAATATTAGCAAGAGTCGTGGTGGTAATGCCAAGGGTTGCGTACGGCCGTTCCTTGGAGCGCACGCGCGCAAGCAATTGTGTGCCAGCACAGAGTGCGCATACGTTCTCTGCCCTTACGTAAAAAGTTTTACTCGAAAAAACAAATTTTCTGGCAGCTGCCCTGCCAGAAACGTTTTGTAAAGACATGTTCTTGGTTTTTATGTTTCTGTTTGTTTACAAGTATTTTCTGTTTTTTGCTTCTAAAAAATTAAGTCAAGTCCTGTTTTCAGTTTTAAATTTTCGGATTAAAAAAAATGGTTTTGTTATTTGAGGTTCTGTTTTCCTAAACAGAAAATCTTTGAACCTTCTGTGTTTTTTGTTCGCTTTTTACAGAATACTTCTGTTGTGAATACATTTTTTATCCCTACCAAAATTATAATATATTGTTTCTCGTTTTTGCAATATTGTTTTGTTAATTTAACAAGTATAACCTGTAAACATCAATCTCTTTCAAAGGAAGTCAAAGCGAAAGTATTCAGGCCCTTGACACAACTTTGAAAACTGTTGTTCATAAAATACCTTTTCTGTTACTTTCTTGCATTTTGGAAGCACTGCAGTTAACTTTGCGGCTTTATGCTACATGAGTGCGAATAACAGTTCCTAAAAAAAACATCACCCTGAGCGACTGATATTGTTTGAATCTGCCAACACAACTGCTGATGTACAGTAGATTGGATATGTTGTGACCACTCAGGCACACCATAGGGCAGCGTGACAGTATCAACGGCATTATTTATTTTGGTGGCAAACTTAGGCTACTGCTACCACGCATTAATAACTAAGTTTTAGACAAGGTACAAACAATATCATTGAAATATGAGGATCTGTGAATATGAGAACAAATTAACATTTCATAACATTCTGCCACAATGATCAAAAGGAGGCTTTCGGTTATAGAGGGGCTCTTAGACTAGGAATATCACTTTTTTTTCAATTTCAGTTGTCCACAAAGCACGGCACAGCAAGTAACACAAACTATTTCACGGCACAGTGATGAAGGGATGAGATTTCTGGCGAACATAAGTGATGTTAAACTAAGGACGTATTTCCTACTGTCAAATTATGTGGAAAAATGTTCATATCTTGCACTACTGCAGTACAATGACTCCGGATGTGTCACGATCGGTGAGAACTCCGATAAGTCTATGAACACGTGTATTTTTTCTACTCTGAAAAAAGGGAACATAAATTAAACAAATAGATTTTTTGGTTTCTGGAAGGCAAAACAAGCAACATAACGCATGCGACACAGTAATCAAGAATGAGATAAGCGCTATTCTGAGTCTACACTCTTAGCCAAAATGGGAGAAAATAAGACTAACTGCAGCAATTACGCCTCACGAGGAACATTTAGTCCCCAAAAGACCAAACGCGCCAAGATTAGGGCCGTGTGCAAAATCAAGGGACCAAACGTTGTTCCCTCGACGCGAATGGGACCAACGGAAAGACTAACAGCGCCCTTTGCTCCCGCAACGTTGCTGTTGCTCCCCCTGGCGGGGGCCCTCCGATTTGTTTCTACTTGTTCGGCGGCCAGCGGGGACGGACGTGCGAAAGGTGAGCTGCGGCGGCGACTGCTTTTCCCCATTCGCCCTTTTTTTGAAGTTCGTGAGCTTGCATCGTAGCGTCAGAGTGCCCGGCTATTTTTTAAAACCAACGCCAGTCGATTCGCTGTGCGTTACTGCCGACGGCGACCTAATTTTTATTTGTTTCGGTCAATATTTACCCAATTTTTTGCTTAACCCTAAAATAGTAAAAATGCAATTTCTCTTTAAACAAGTGGCCCAACCGCATAAATAACCGTCCCAGCAGGAGCAGCGTACAAAAAGGAAGCTAACCGCTAACTTCTTTTCTGTTGAAATTGCAGTTTTAATACATTTATAGCCAGAAATGTCAAAGCGTGGTTAACACGTGGCCGAGAATCTTGAAGGGCTCTAACTTTTTAGGCAAACATATGAACACTAAAATAACAACATGGTGCTGTTAGGACACAAGAATTACTCGCAGACATATTAAATTTTAAATGAGAACGTGATATTTTAAGCAGGAAAATTACAAGAAGTCTGGCAGAACGCCGGAACTGCAACGGACGCGTACACTCTGAGGCTGAGTAGGGCAAAAATAGTTGCACCCTCGTAACCGCAACTACGTCCAGAATAAAACTAGATAAAAACGGTTAAAATCTGATGTAAATTGGCTGAGTAAGGTATTTTTTTCCATAATTTGCGGAACCCGAACTTGTAATCTGCCGGACCACAACAGAACGGCAAAATGAAGTCTTCCTCGAAGGCGCGGTCTGACCGCCGTAATAAAAATCCTCTAACAAAATCGTAGAATCTTTATGTATCTCACGGCAAGTTTTTTTTTTTTTTTTTTTTTTTTTGAGAATACAGTGTCATCTAATGGCCCCTTTTCCAGTACCGGCCCTCCTTGTGGCCGCCACGGCAAACCTAACTGGCAGTAACGCGCCCCCCCAAAATTGTTTGGCTTTCGGGGAACTCGTTCACGAAACATTCTCGTCCTGCAGTCCTTCCCGCACCCACCCGTCACCCGTGCCTTTCACGTGAATGTCACAGTAGCAGGCGCACGCTCGCATGACTCATCTAACGTGGCCGAAAGCTTCCTTCACTTTTTTTCATTTTCGTTGCTCCCTCACTGGTAGCCAAGCGCTCGCAGCGTGGTCAGCCTCAAACATTTTTGCCCCTTTTCTTTGAAAGCCTTTTTTTGTGTGCACGTACGAATTCACTGTGAACTGTCCGCAAAGAGGAAACAAAAACGTGCAGCAATAGCCACTCCCCATGCAGAAAGCTGAGAGGACGCCGTTTTGTTTGTTTCGCCCGAGGCTATTTCTTAAACATTGTTAAATTTATTAAACATTGAGAAAATTTGGCTCTCAATGCATTTTCGAAATAAAAACGCATTCTTCGACACCGACATCACAGCCAGAAATCAATAATGACCTTGTTTTCTACAAACCCGCACCATCAGCGCAGGAAAGCAGGTTTTCTTCCAATAAATAAATATTCCTTCTTGTTTTCTTTTTATTTTTGATTGCAGGCAAACCATTTTTGTTTAGAGCTGGTGCTGACAGGAAGCGTCTCTTTCCCTACATGTCTTGTGAAAGAGAGGGAAGAGGGCCTTGTTTCGTGCTACGTAAGCCTCTGAGAATGATAGCGAACCTGCATGCGAGAAATGAGCAATCTTTCTATTTTCTGTTGTCCTTATACAGTGGTTCAATGCGTTGAGTGAGGGAGTATGAGTCCCCAGGTTCTATTGCTGGTTTGAGTGGCGTCTTTTCTGCTGGAGTCGGAAAAACAACAATGTCTGAGTTTCGCTTGTTAACTACCGTGGCCATGGTCTTAATTAATCCGTAGTCTTATACTCAGTGCAATTCACAGGCTACATTTGGCTGCACTACATAAAGTGTTGATTTTGCTTCTTTTTGCTTTTTGAGGTACTTTTTACGGATGCTTGTTAGGGCTGCTGGAAACTGCGTTTTTCTCAATTTTGCGTCCTACCATGAATGACACTTGTTTTGTTGCCCTATTTATTTCCTGCAGGAGCGTGACGACATACGCCCATTGCCGACAGCGTCACGGAGGGTGGCTGTCTCCTCTCAACGGACAAGTACCTCAAGACAAGTGGAGCACGCTTGCGCCAAGGACAGCAGCCATGTATACCCGGAATAGCCCAATACTGGGCGCATCGCCTCAATAAGGTGTGCCGTACAGGCCTTCGAAATAGAGACTCCAACGTCAAGAGTAGAGTACGGTTTACCTTTGTTGTGTATGTTGCTCACACAGTGTTGCAATAAAAAGCTTGAAAGTAACATTTTCTTTGTCGTGAGTACTTTGTCGTGAACAAGTGGCCAAGAAATACTGCTTCTGGTCTCTTGTGTTTACTCCTGTCTTCTGAATTGTCGGTCCAATGGAACGACAGTCACTCATGGAGTGCTTGCACGAGCCAGCACATCGTCTTTTAGTATGCACGGTTAATCCAGAGGGGAGCATTTGCAGGGATGAACATTTAGTCTTGAAAGCATCAATTGGTCTAGGGAGAGTAATGGGAAAGATTAACGATTGATACTCAGAGGACCAACGGTTGGTCTCCAGTCGACTAACAGGGGTGACTAACAGTTGATCTGCAAGGGACCAACAGTTAGTCTTTATGGCGGACCAACAGTTGAACCATCAAGGGACTAAGTGTAGAGGGACTAACAGTTGGTACCCTTGCCGTTAGTCCCAAAAAGGACTAATTCTAGTGGCAACGCAGTTAGTCCCCAAAAGGACTAACGCCGATGCCCCGTTAGTCCTTTTTGGCTAAGAGTGTAGGGACACAGCATGTTTTACTCCTTACTGAAATCACAAAAAAAGCAAACAACATGTAAATCCCAATTCATATAATAGCAGAGTCACCAAGGATGCGACACGTTTGGTGCAGGGCACTGCCGTAGAGACATCTTGATTGCTGCTCAGGGAAAGTGTCTGGGTGTGGAGGTAGGGGGGAATCAAGTAACAGCAAATTTAGATATCTTAGTCTTTCAACACAGCGACCAGAGATGGGACCCTTGGTTACAAAGAATGGTTGTTCGGCGTCGACTTCTCCACCTTTGTTCCCCTGCCCGGGATGGTGGCTGCGAATGCCCAGCAATAAGAAGAGCATACGTTTCGCATACAAAATACACGTGCACTAACAAAAGAACAGCGTTTGCAGAAGTTTCTGCATTGTAACCATGCTGTAATAACTAATAGCTTCCACGTGTTTGAAATCAAGTGTTAAGCTACATTGACGTGCTTGATAACTGCATTCTCTCTTCTTGGGCTACTGCGGCAATCCAAACGTGCCAATTGAACACAAGCACGAAATATATAGCAGACAATCAAATTTGCAATGTGGTGAACATATCGCCGGCAACCATGCATTGGATTTGTTTATTTGTGTTTTGCTTTTACCGCCCGGCTGCACTGGTCTGTGTTATGTTCCATTCTTTCTTTCTAAGCCGCAGTGTTATCTCTTCTGATACGGAGAGCGTTCCGCACTAAGGTGAACAGCCTAGAATAATCTTCTTTGTTCTGGATATATTTCGACGGCTCCAGAAACACTCACGCCTAAAGATAAATTCCCGCGGAGCCGACGCCGCGGCATTCAACTACCGACGCTCGCGTCCGCACGTCACTTTAGTGACTACTGCTTCGCCACCTGTGTATTCTTTGAGTTGTTAGGGGAGCACAAGTTCGCTCCAATGAACTTATTTTCCGTGAAGAAAACTCCGTCGTCTTTGGCTTCGTGACATCTGGTGAAGGTGCGGGGTACATGCACCCTAACCCATCGTCACACCGACAAGCGAGCGCAAATCGGGTCAGTCACCGACAGCAAAGTTTTCAGCCAAAGTTTGGACTGCTTCCGGATAGCCTGAAGAAAGAAGACGTCGTGAAAATCACCATGATCAACACAGGCACCATGACCAGCGCTTCCAATCCTGCCCTCGTTCTTCAGCAACTGAGGGAGCCACCATCCTTCCATGGGTCAATTTCGGAAGATCCCGAAGACTGGTTGGAGCAAGTCGAACGGGTAAGGCTGTTTAACCGATGGGACGACGCGGAGACACTGAGGCAAGTGTTCTTGTACCTTTAGGAATCAGCACGTATCTGGTTCTAAAACCATGAGAGCTCCCTAGAGACTTGGAATGACTTCAGAAGGCAATTTTTAACGGCGTTTACCATGGTTGCGCGAAAAGAGCGGGCCGAGGTATTGCTGCAAACACGGACACAACACTCTAACGAAAGCGTTCTTGTGTTCGCCGAAGAGATGGATAGGCTTTTCAGGCCTGCTGACCCTTGCATGGCGGAAGAAAATAAGTTACGCTCCTTAATGCGTGGTGTGAAGAAGGAACTGTTTGCTGGACTTCTGCGCAATCCCCCCAAAACCATCGCCTAATTCGTAACCGAAGCCAGCACCATTGAGAAAGCCCTCGGGATGCATGCTAACATGCTAAGCAGTATCACCGCAACTTTGTTGCTGCCAATGTGAACTGCGTCGACAGCATGCGGATTCCCGCAGATAGCCTACGCGAGACTATCCGCGCAGCAGTGAGGGAGGAGCTGCGGAAACTTCTTCGAACGCCGCGCAATCGCAAGTCACTTCCCTTACCGACGTCATTAGAGAAGAAGTGCAGCAAGCGCTGGGAACTTCAACGACGCCAGAAGCACCGCGCGAGCCTCCAGCCATGGCCCACGTGGCTGCTGGCCGTCCCCTTCGCCCACCTTCGCACTATCGTCACGAGGCTCCGTACTGTCGTCCCCTGTCGCCGGCCCGACCACCTGCGGTGCAACCCCCCGCTCCAAGGAAGACCGACGTGTGGCGAACACCCGACAATCGTCCGCTGTGCTACCACTGCGGAGAGGCCGACCACATCTACCGTCTCTGGCCCTGCTAGAGGCTCGATTTGCGGGGGTTCTCCGTCGACGCAGCCCGCCCACGACCCGGCCAGCACCCAACTGGATTCGAAGATTGCCTGTCCAACACCAGCCATGGACCAGCCCGTTTCAACCGCTCGCCGTCACCCTACCCATACCAGTCGCCGAACAGCCGTAACAATGCTGAGTTCACACGTGGAAGGTCCCCTAGCCCACGCGGGGGAAAATAAAAGCAGCAACTTCTGCAGGTGAAATTGCAGAACGGCAGAAAAATTAAAACCCTCCAACGATGCACTCGCCGAAGATCATGATTCACGACATGCCCTCAGACCGATGACCGGATTTAACCTGGACGTGACTCCCGAACACGACGACAATGACACGGCGTGACGCATACCCGACATGACCAAGCCTGCCGCTGCGAAGACGACGATAACGACGACGCATAGTGCTCAACCGTCAAGGCGCACATGCCGAGATACGACACCCCGACGCACCCGGAACTCGAGGAAGGCGGCCTCCGACGTCCAGTTGTGCATCAAGGGCTTTGATGTAGTCGCCCTCATAGGCACTGGAGCGGACTGCTCGGGGATCATTCGCATCTAAGCTGAAGAAAGTTACGACTAGATGGGGTGGTCCGCACATACGCACAGCAGGAGGCCACCTCGTAACGCCAAGTGGAACGTGCACATCACGCGTCACCATAGACGACACGACGTACCCAGCTGCGTTTGTTATTTTGCCTAACTGCTCCCGCGATGTAATTCTTGGAATGAATTTCAACGGCAAAAATTCGACAACGAAAATTCGAAACGAAAATTCTTTGAGATCCAATGGCAAATTCACGAGCACCTCTTCCCTCGCACTCGTGAACTTAAGGCCCGCTGTTATCGATTGCTGCGTTCGCGAGAGTTTACTTATTAAAAAAAAACAGCCTTATCCTGAGGCGCAACTAACTATTTCTTCAATATTTAGAGCTGATGCACTGAATATATCCCTTTACCGGCCTTCGATATAAACGCAAGGCGAGGTATTGTTGCACTACAAGACGAGCGCTTCATAACAGTGTATTTCCATCCAACAAGCGAACAAACAACAGTACAGGCCCGAAATAGATAGTAACAAATAAAACAAAAGCGCAGCCTCTACAAAGCATAGTTAAGATTTAATATTCACCCTTGAAAGTTGAAAATTGATGAAAAAAGGCAGGCGCTGTATCGCTGGACTAGTGCCTACGAGGAGGCCATTTGCAAAGGTCGAATTGCAACATTGCAGGACCGCAACAAAACGACGTCGACCGGGAGCTGTCTTGACGGTTCAATGAATTCCTGCAGAACGTTAAAAAGTAGCCATATATTATTGTATTTTATGCGCATTAATGTTTAGTATTCTCCACGATTTCCCGCCTGGTATTTGTCGAGGCTAGGAAAAAACAAAGAATTTTGTTTTTTTTTTCGGTTCACAGGTTTCTGTTCACTAACCATAACAAAAAAATTCTGTGCGGCAACAGTTACGTATATTATGTAGAACCTGTAAATTCACACAATTTTTTACAGTGTTTCCATGAGTGGTGTGAATGTGAAAAAGCGCGTACTGCCGTTCCTCAGTACGCCCGTCGCCGGTTTGCCGCTGTGTTTTGTTACGAGGCCTGACAAATGGGGATAGAGAGAGGTAAAAAAATACTTCTGGCCCAGCTTGCAATACTGGTGCAAAGCTGGAGAAACAGCAGAGTTGGCGGCCCCTCTCCCTTCTTCAGAGTCCCGGATGTTGCACCTCACATGGAATTCCGAACTTTCCGCCGAAAGTTATTCATGACTGGCAGGCCTTGGAGGTTTTGTTCACAGGATTTCACATCTATCGCAAAGTATACCCCGTTAGCACACGCTATTGTGCGCGACAACCGGCTTCGCGAACTCGGCATCTGTACCGCGAAATCGGTGCCTGTATCCCCACTTCAGTCGCTAACGCACGTAAACTGGTGAGTAGAAGAGCACGCGGGAGCTCACGCCCCGAACACTGGGCAGAGTGTTCTCGAAGGTCGAGTTGGCCGACGACGGGCGCTCGTCACGAGGCGCACGCTCACGTGCGCTCGTATCGGCGGAGTTGTCTGGCAACGCGCTCCACGGCGGAACTAAAGCTTAAACAGCGCGGCTGCTAAAAGTTTGGTTGCCTTTTATTTGTTTTCTTATTGTCTCACCGCACGACTTCGTTTTTCAGAGGGTACAAGCAGGCTGATGACGATTGCAGTTATGGGGGCGAAAGCGGTGTCGGTGAGAGGACGATAAAGACGATTGCAATGATGATGGTGGCCACGGCGCGGATGATGATGATGTTGCTGATGCAGTTTCAATTTTGCTCCCTCACGGGAGTGAACAACGGGACTTTCACCGGTTCGTCAGGAAGGGGTCGGGGTAACAGCAATAGGGTCATGACCTACATAGGCGTTAGCAGGTAAATTTTATTGCAGAATGTTATGTATGCCGGACTCCAGTGGGAGTGCTTCCGTATATTCGCACGTGTACGTCACTAAGTCATTCCTGCACCTAAACGTTTTTCGCTTCGGTAGAGAATCCATGATAGCGCAGTGTGGATTTTGTTGGTGCTGAGCATACGTCCACGGTTGAATGCTTCTTCTCAATTAAATCTGTACTATTAGCCTGTAGAAGATTCATCCGTAAAATATGCTGTCCTCTTCGGTCTGGTAGGCCTATCGCCGTGCTTACTGCCCTCCGCCGATACAGCGGCCAGTATTTCTGCTCGAGCGAGCCATGCATACTTCCCAATTTGGCGCAATAATTAATGCTTTTAATTTTCTCTGTAGCCACGTTGCAGCACTTATTCAACGTGCAAAATCGAAAAAGTTCACCGTAAACTCAGCTGCCTATAGCTTATATTGCCCACCCGCTTTGTGTCCACATTGACGCTTATGAATTCGACTTGCTAATTGGGCTCATAACAACTAGCGCATGAAGCGGCATGTTACTCGAAGATGTAGATGCAAGAAAACATTTTATGTACCTTATGCGACAGCACGCGTTTGTCTAAACCAGGTCCTATTAAAAGGAAGCCAGGTTTTTTTTTCCCCGTTTCGATTACAAATTTGCTTGTGTAGTGGCAGAACCAACAAACTGAATCTCCAAACATATCACATTTTCGTTATATTATCTAGTGAAATCCGGCATAAATACAATAAAAATATACAACAGCTCTAAATATAATTATGTAGAAAGACGCTCAGCCAAGGTAGAGTTATGTTCTACCATAGGACAGAGCGCCCCCCAAAGAAACAGACGTATTCTTGAGTCACTTCAAACGCGGCAGCAAAACGCCCGTTGGCGGCGACGCTTTACAGAACTAGTTCCTCGGAAATAAAGCACACAAAAAATGCCACGCGCCTCGTGGCTATGCAACTCCTCTTCATGCGTGCAGTCCACCACGCACCCAACTTCGGTTACTCCAGCGCATCTCACCCAGCGACCCTTGACACACACCCGCCGCGGTGGCTCAGTGGCTAAGGCGTTGCGCTGCTGAGCACGAGGTCGCGGGTTCGATTCCCGGTCGCGGCGGCCGCTTTTCTGATGGAGGCGAAAAGCAAAAACGCCCGTGTGTACGAGATTTCGGCGCACGATAAAGATCCCCAGGTGGTCAAAATTAATCCGGAGCCCTCCACTACGGCGCGCCTCATCGCCTGCGTTGCGTCGGTGCGTTAAACCCCACAATCAATCAATCAAGACCCTTGACACACCAGCGGACCAGGGCGCATCAAATTAATCATTACTCAACTTCCGCAATGGATGTCAATGAACTCATCGATTGAAATAAAGGCAAACCCAGAAACGGGGTACGAATGCCTCAGGTCTGTGGCCACCGGGCACCGAACAAGGCACATACTCTCGCATTAACTGAAAGGTGCTCTCGACAAGAAACTAGAAGGATGATGCTGGTAGTCGGTCAATTTACAACCATTTTCGTCATACACTGCTAACCATGGAAGTGGCGTGAAAGCATGGCGTGACGCATGGCGTGAAAGCCAAGTGATACTGTCCTGATGTAGGCACATTGCAGGTGCCTACATATTTATCCTTGAATAAAAATATTAATTGTGAAAATTTGATTGATTGTGGGGTGTAACGCGCGGACGCAATGCAGGCGATGAGGCGCGCCGTAGTGGAGGGCTCCGGATTAATTTTGACCACCTGGGGATCTTTAACGTGCGCCGAAATCTCGTGCACACGGGCATTTTTGCTTTTCGCCTCCATCAGAAAAGCGGCCGCCGCGGCCGGGAATCGAACCCGTGACCTTGTGCTCAGCAGCGAATTGTGAAAATTTAATACTAGTGAACACAATTTTTGTATTCAAAACCATTTCATCTGATCCGAACAACCATCAATAACCATAAGAACCTAAGCGCTCGCCCAAATGTTTGTGGCAAAGAGAAAAGGAGTGATTGGTAGGACAGGTGAAAGTTGTCCCACTCATTGGCCGCTAAGTGGCTCTGTGTTTAACACGGATTGCAGTGCACCTTTTTTTATTAAAAGAGGCCCCGCATTGACCTTACACCTGCGCAGGTGCACGGAGAATCAATTTGACGGACAGCTGCCAGCTATACTAACTAGAAATGCATGTCAAGCATGTGGCTCATTTGTTCGCTTTCGTAAACGCTTAACCGACAACGATATCTAGCATCCACCCACCCCCTTCTTTCGCCAGGGAGCGTAGGGAATCACGCACGCAGACGCCCGTGGCGAGAGGCACACGTCTGGGCGCGCGTTCGAACCGTTTCAACGCGTAGGCTGCGCCCCCCAATCGCACAGATTACTCCTGGGCGTTGCCGGAGCGGCACGCTCTTGCATCATTTTCGTGCGTACCCGCTGACGGCTCTGTTTAAGCTTGCAGGGAGCGAAGCCTGACCGCAACGCCCGCCACCGGGATTGCTACCGAAACGACCGCACAGAGGGGCGGTGCGGGGCGTGTCGGCCCAATCTTCGACGACCAGGGAGATCACCCAGTAGTCTACGTTGGCGAGCTCCCGACCGCGCGACCTAACGTTTACTTTGGCTTTATGCTGGTTGTTTAGCAGGACCGGTCTATTAGAAGCGGTGCGAGTGGTGACTCTTACGCACAGCAGATGAACATTTGCCAGCGCCATCTGCCGACCAGCACGCTACGTTTAGGTTGCTATTGATGCTGACCACGACACCACGATGGCATGCGAATTACGTTTCTGAGTGAGTGAGTGAGTGAGTGAGTGAGTGAGTGAGTGAGTGAGTGAGTGAGTGAGTGAGTGAGGGAGTGAGTGAGTGAGTGAGGGAGTGAGTGAGTGAGTGAGTGAGTGAGTGAGTGAGTGAGTGAGTGAGTGAGTGAGTGAGTGAGTGAGTGAGCGAGCGAGCTGGAGTGAGTTCGAGCGAGTGCGTGAGTGAGCGAGTGAGCGAGCGAGTGAGTGATGAGTGAGTCAGTGAGGGAGGGAGGGAGGGAGTGAGTGAGTCAGTGAGTGAGTGAGTGAGTGAGTGAGTGAGTGAGCGAGCTGGAGTGAGTTCGAGCGAGTGCGTGAGTGAGCGAGTGAGCGAGCGAGTGAGTGATGAGTGAGTGAGTGAGTGAGCGAGCGAGCGAGATAGTGAGTGAGTGAGTGAGTGAGCGAGTGAGTGAGTAAGTGAGTGAGTGAGTGAGTGAGCGAGCTGGAGTGAGTTCGAGCGAGTGCGTGAGTGAGTGAGTGAGTGAGGGAGGGAGGGAGGGAGTGAGTGAGTGAGTGAGCGAGTGAGTGAGGGAGTGAGGGAGGGAGGGAGTGAGTGAGTGAGTGAGTGAGTGAGTGAGTGAGTGAGTGAGTGAGTGAGTGAGTGAGTGAGTGAGTGAGTGAGTGAGCGAGCGAGCGAGTGAGAGCGTGAGCGAATACACATAAACACAGCGGCTCATTACTTAACGCCTATGGGAGTACCGCAGTAAACCGTAACACAGTGTGTAAACACGCAGTAATAATACAGCGGACAATTGCTAGATTATTTGGCGTGCCATGTCAAAGGGCTCCATACGGTGTAAGAAAGTACGCTGGCCAGCATGACACTTGTAATGAAAAAAAAACGATCCCAAATGGTTTTCATCAGAAAACTCTCCTCAATCCGCGCAAAACCACATTCCCTCCCCAAACGCTGAGATGGCCCTAGCAGGAGCAGCCGCCACGCCAACAATGAAAACGCGCTACCACGGGGAGGGCAATAAATAACGCCCAATATCAGAATACGGCCATAAATAACTCGTCGCCATCTTGAAAATATATCCGGAAGGAAAGATCGCACACGGTGCTCGGGTGCCCTTCTCGCATCGCCGTAACTAGGCATGAAATGCCGACAAGAAGCGATTTAGATTCACCGTCTCCGCACTCAGCTCCAACGCGTGGGGTATACCAACTCCGGACGTGGGGCTTCTTGTACATATACAGAGGCGCGTTAGTGCATTTTAGGCTGTGCTCTTTCAAAGGGCAAGATATCGTTTTTTTTTTCGTATTTCTTTTTCTTTTCTAATCGCCTTGTCGCGCTAGAGGCGGCCATAATTCACCGTGGCGTTTCCTTTTGGACGGTGCGTACGTTTACTCCCCTTGATCGTCCATCGAGAGGTGCTTCTCGATCCAGACGCGAGCGAGGCGCCTTGGCGCCAGGAAATTACCGCTCTCCAAAGGCGTGCCATGAAATATGGCCAACGCTGAGCGAGGGAGAGCCGGCAGTAGCGGCGGACGACACATGCTCTCAGGGAACCGAGTATAGGAGACAAGAATCTCCTCACGCCGTCGCGAACGGACGACAGGCTTCGGCGTAAAACCTAGCGGAAAGAAAGTTTAATATTAAAAAAAGCACGACTTCTCACGTGGAAAACCGGAGGAGGGTGAAGATTAGGCTGCTCGTTCAACGACGCGGTATATGGCACATCTGCCACTAGAGACGATGAAATATGTAACCACATCGCCCATAGATCGTGCGGAGTGCACGTTCGTTTCAAAACTGGCCGTTAAGGCAGAGCACCCTTATCAGCTGTTTCTCCGTCGAGTATGCGGCTCCGAATGACATAGAACATCCAAAAATGTAGTAGTAAACCGGAGTAACGTTGAGTACAATGTCCATAATGATACCGGCCATTGAGAACTCTCGAGCTCTTTCGACGATGTCTTTGTGCCGACTTCACATTCCGGTGGCCAACACAACGAAAGAGAAACATTCGGGTTTCCCCATTTGCAGGGAAAAATTATTTCCCCCGCCCATTTGAGTAAAGAACACAAAGAGCGTATGGAGTAAAGGGCCAAGTGAAGAGCGGGATCCTCTTAAATACGAGAGGGAATAAAAAAATTCCTACTACGGAATGTGGATAAACAAAACCGAATGCACTGACGTGCCGAATCCTTCGAGGATAATGCTCGGACGAAAGAACCTAAAATATTCAGTATTATATTCGCGATGAAAATTACATGGCCCACGTGTCATACCTGTTGAACGTAGGCAGACAAGCAGTGCGCACACGTACTAATGAGTCACAAGCACGTATGTAGCTTGTTATCAACATGGGGCAATGTCCGAGAAAAGGGCGCCCTACTCTAACCTTACGGCATGCCACTCAGTGGTGGGGTAGACATAGGTGCACGAAATGCGTTGCCTCAACATGGTATATGGAACACGATACAGGTAAATGGAACAGGATTTAAGTGTTGCAAAATTATTTGGAACAACATGCTGACAAGCACTGATTCACATTTATTGGCGATGTCCAGTATAAACAAAGAGCAAAAACCCGTAATAATTAAATAACCTTACTTATAGAATATTCTCGGAAGTGACGGATATATAGTCAACGGCAGGTGTATACGGAACTTAAACGTAACGCCAACGCAACCCGACTAAGAGTGCGTGAGAGGGCTAGAAGCCAACCAAGCTGGCTTTCGTTTCTGTCTGTATACGTTACTCGTAACGGCTAGTTTAGCGAAGAGAACGCCTTACTAACCATGCCGCGCCAAAAGCCTGTCATCTAGAAGACAGCGTTGAATGTGATGTCTGCTCGGCAAACCGCAGGAAATTTCACATCGCTCAAAATTTTCACTTTGGCCTAGGCAACAGATTTGCCTCGGCACGACATTCTGTTGCACCAACTTCAACATCACTTCTAGATCTGCTTTACACAGCTGACATGCCATCCTTCGCCTTTGAACATCAGATTCGACGACATCAAGAGACGCAGAAGGACAGGCATTTTTTTTCCTTCTACGATGACCCGAAAGCATGCCTGTTTGAAAAGAATTCATGGTCATCTTCCATCTCCCAAATCAAATAGGGCAAAACTCATTTCCGCAGATGTAGTTCTACACTCTGCCACTCAGAATGTAATCGAACATTGGACTTGGACACGAGAGAAAGTTCTAAAATATGGCTGTTCGAAGTCCCCTAGTATTAAACACGAATCTAACAAATCAAGTTTTAACTTTTTCTACTTTGTGTGGAACTTCGGAAAATCAAGAACTTGCTTTCCACTTATAAGCTGTCCCAAGGAACGGCGTGAGGGACTCGGTAAATGCGGACCAAATCAGTTTCATAACTCGTGGATGGTAATGGGCGTCAGGCCTAATAGTTACCATTTTCTTTCACTGTTTATCCTAATGTTGCAGTGCGACCAAACTCTTACCAAATGGTGATATAGGATAATCGCTCATAAGTCGCGTGCGCCCGGCGTGAAAATATGAAACTCCGTGCAAGCCTAAACAAACGCCTTCCAAGTATGGAATCCCCGGATGTTTCCTATTGGTGTTTCCTGTATTCACCCGTCCGACACTTTGGTTATAAACTGATAAATGGATACACAGTTGCTTCTGAGCAGTTGAAGCAAACAAAGTATTTTGGACGGAACTGCTGGGACTGTTCCAGCAGTGCCAGCAAAGAAAGTACAAGCAGTAATACTGGAGAAAAACGTTGTAAACAATGTCAAATAGTTTCCCGCAGCCAAACAGTTTTCCGCAAACAAAAAGGTAATAGAAAGAGGTTCCGCACAATAGTGGTAAAAAAGGACCTAAGCATAAGGCACGCACAAATAATTAGCAGTAGCTTAGCTCGGGTGTGCCAGAATATACGTAGCGTGAGCTAAAATTCAGCTGGTTATTCTTAGGTTTCCTGGTTGAGGATTAGCCGACTGTCACACTTACTGCTACTAAAACGATTTCTAATCCAATCCAATCCAATCACGGCGGCGGCGGTGGCGGCGGCGGTTCCGTCGCGCCAGCTGTGCGCCGTGAGACGTCACTGCTCCTGGCGCATGCACAGCACGGGTCTCCAGGAGCCACACGAAACTGCTCAACCTTGGCCAGTGTAGCTTAGGCTACAAAAAACGGCACACAGAGGTATTTAACAAACGTTATTCATGTTACATTCTCTACGGCGTCAAACAGACAACAATAGCAACAACACGGTGCAGCACACCCGCTATCAGGAAGTCTTGAAAGTGTAAAGCCCGAACACAGGATCATGTACCCTAAAATGCAAAACAAGATCGGTGCTTAAAAGTTCATGAGATTTCTGTACTTGTGAAAGGTACCGTCAACAAAGATCACCAACTGGGACTGAACATTGAGATCGCTTTGCTTACTTCAAAGATACGGAACAATTTGTGCGTTTTGGTTAATAGTTTCGTATTCGTGATTTTATTGTACATGGCTGCACAACTGCTATATATCCGCCGTAATATCCCTGTCCCAATTGTGATAAATCCGCCCTTACAAAATTGTTGTCCAAAGGTTATTCATCGGCCTAAAAAATGTGCGCAGTAAAGAAGCGGACAGTATTTACGAGGGCGACTGTCCGCTCTGGTGTGTGTGTGTGTGCTAGCGTGCGTGTGACATCCTTGTCTAGCTGTAATTGCCTCCGCCCAGTTTTCGCAAAGTACAAAGAAGCCTTCTTCATCGCGCTACGCGACTTTCAATCCTCCCCAAAAAGCACGATGCCGAGGGACATGTAGCTCGACAGTGGACTGGCAGAGGGCGAATGTAAGTGTATATCGATCTCCGCAGGCGGCTGCGGGGCAGATCTCATCTTGTTCGCTGGGCGAACGACCAATCTCCCGCGGCGAATCTGTGCCAGTGGGAGTTGGTGGAAGGAAGCGCGACAGAGACGGAAAGAATGATGAGAAAATATAAAGGCGAAAGAGAATACTATGTCCGTCCCTGGGCGCTTGGAAGCGACGGAAAGCGGGTGATATCGCGACTGTTTTCTCCGCGGGTCTCGGAGTGATGGAATTTGTAACCTCGGATTCGTACTGTAGGGAGGCGGGCACCGACGGCGACTGCGCGGGTTTTTATTCGGGCAGGACTCGATACGCGATCAAGTTGGGTTGCGCGTTTGCTGGTGCGAGGCGGAAACTGGATCTCACCCGACGGCCGAACAATGGCGCCATCCGGGGCATGTCGGGAGCGTTGAAAAGATAAATTGTCCTGTTCTGGGAGAGCTAGAAACATCTGCTTGAATGCTTCTGCAAGACTGGGTGACTGAAAAAGAGGGGTGGCAAAGAGAAAACCTTTTGTTCATCTTCTGACCATAAAACATTGACGACCAATAAATCACTCCGATAAACCATTGAGCTCCTTAATCTTTCATGTATTTATTTGTATATCTAAAACACCGTAGAAGAAAGATTCTCTACAACCGTTATTCCTCGGGCGTATGATGTAGCGTACAACTACAGTCGCATACATTCACAGTAGAAAATAAAAAGATGTAGATTGGCTAATTGATTGACGGACAAATTTTATGTAATGGATATTGTTGCGGCATACACAGCATGGCGGCACATAATTTTGTCGTGGTGGTATGTGTTTTATATGTACCATCACTGAATACAGAGTTAGCACAGGCATAATGACCGTTAACATTTGCGACTGGAGCGGCAAAAGCAATGTGATTTCTGTCGCACTAGTCGGCCGACATCGCTCCAGTCGACCTTTGTGCGGCGACAAAACTTGGTTCAGACCAATTGAAAAAAGCGACTTCTCGCCGTGACAGACGCCACTGGAGCGATGTATTGCGACTACCGCGACATTAATCACTTTTGCCAGTCCTGTAGCAAGTGAGCATTAATTTCGGGAACAAAGACGGGTAAACAACCCCATTGTCGGTTCGCTCCTCACACACACTATTTTATTTCCATATCATCCATTTCACACACCTTCACTACCAATAAGAACCGTCCTCCCTCGTTACATTCGCTTTATGATTAAAAAAGAGCAGAGTAATCTTAAGCACGTTATTATCAATACCATATGAATACCCTTTCTTCCTCTTTTCCCTTAACAGACACTTATACATTGTTTGCCCGCTCCTCATGTAACGCCTCCGGGCGTGGCCTTTAAGGTCAAAGAACGCTCCATAGCGCCGACAGTGGCGCCACTCCTGCCTACAGAGCGCTTGTTATGGCCCATGGTCGAACGCGCCTTAGGCCAGCTCTCGCCATCTAGGAAGTCGACCACAAGGCAGGGCGTGACCACGTGTGGAGAGCATTGTTCCTATAGGGTATACTGTCAAATTTAGGTATAACGAATCTCGCGGGGTTACTGAAAATCGTTCGATATTTCGAAATAGCGTTGTAATAAAAAACTGGCGGTTTTAAGCCAGCGCTCAAACCTAGGAGTGAAAATGACGTAGGTTAGCAGTATAAGCGTGTACAGACGGGCAAACGCTCACATAAAAATGTTGCGCTCACTTCAAAGCTATTTTATTTGAAGAAATCAGTTCTTCTCTTCTTGGGCGTGCCGCACACACGACCGAGTAAGAATGCCTGTATTTATTCCACCTTTCACGATACCTCATCGGGAACGTCATTGCACCGAGCAATGAAAAGCTGAATTCGTTCATGTGCCTGAAAACCTCAATATGGGACACGATCTTAAGTTCTGTATTCGGTGAACGACAGTCAGCTTCTTTCGCTTCGTCATCGTCTCTACAGATGATGACTGCTCCTGCTGCTTCTTTGCTTTGTCTCTAGGTGCATTCATCTTTAGATCGCGCACGAACCTCGCAGCAAAATCACCCACACCAAAGAATGCCTTCCCGCAGACGTGATTACCGTGAAGAACGACCGACCGGCGACCGTCACCCAACACAACGAGAGAGAAAAGAGGCAAACACGGCTAGGACTGCTTGTCCACTATACACATTAAACCACAGCTTCGTGGTGGCGCTAGCTGTTGGCACTCAACATGATTATGACGAATAATAGCTACTGCACTCAGGGAATACATTGAGAAACGGAGGTTTCTGTTTCACTCGGGAGTCCCGACACTGTTGCTTTTAACCGAATTCGTAATATTGATGTTCCTCAATATAACGGGAAAAATAAATAACGTGCGTTATTCCAAAATATGCGCTATATTGAAATTGGTGGTCCGGAAATATTTCTATACTATAAAAATACACGTAATCTGGCGGGGATTCTTAAAATACTCAACTACACTCGATGAGGATTAAATAGAGTTTTGCTGCCACTCCGAGTCTCACGCCTAGTGTGAGCTTTCTCTAATCTTTTCTGGTGCATCCCTCTGAGTTCTCTCAGCGCTGGTCGGGCTAAGAGCGGCATATAAGTTCACAGCTTTCCACCATGAACGCCCGCTACACCGACGTCAATGGAAGCTATCAAACCTTCGGTGGAGCCGTTTTGCTGGTGTTGCAGACCTTGGACACCATTTTTTCTCGCTGAATGGGACATTATTTGCTTTCGCCTTGTATGACTACGCCTACATGTAGGCGTGAGCATCACAGAACAACGTTCGCTCTATAATTCAGCTTCACAACGCGGTCCGATCATGCTGAAGCAAGAGTTATATTGTTTATTTTTGTAAGTTAAGAAAGCAACAGTAGGGTGCTCGGTTTGAAATCTATACTTACAGCGCACCTTCACCGTAAAGCAACCGTGACTTGTTGTGAGCCGCCTTTCTCTGTTTCTAGAAAGGTAGTAAAAATGCAGTTTTGCTGAAATAACCCCGTCGAGCAAAGGCAGACGCCGACAACGCAAATGAATCTGCGAATGAAATAAACAAAAGCCAGAAAAGAGAACTCCAGACACGAGGGGGAGGCTCGGTGGACGGCAAATAAAGCGACGTTTCCGAGGCAGCCGGTTAACTGTGATTTATGGACATCGGCGCCAACTTCATTCGCGCCGGATTACAATCCTCCAGGCAGCGATTGAGGAAATGTTATCCCGTTTCTCTGGCGTTCCAATTGGAGCCGGCTCAACGCTCGCTGGGCCGGCTTACACCCAGCCGAGCCGAGAGACAAAAGTGATGGGCGGTAATCTAGAGTGCCCGGAATGGATGGCACGAAGCAGCGAAGCGACGGTGTCGAAAGAAGCAATACTACTGTTTGTTGCAGGAGAGCGTACAGAAGTGGAAGAAAGAATTAGAAGAGAAGGAGACAAAAAAAAAACAACATCAGCCTAAAAATGGCGATGCCACCCGGAGAGCGCAGAACGAGGACATCAGAGACAAAATAAATGTGTTTGTAAGGGCCAGAAACGGCCGACTTTCTCCTCTCCCCCTGCGCTCTTGGGCAGACGTACACGCAAATACTTTTGACGAAAAGTCGCACACCGCGGGTGGAGAGATGAAGCGAGTGTAGGGTGGAAATAGAACAGTAAACGGGGCACAATGAAATTGAGATGTAGGAGGCGGGGAAAGTGGGCCCGGTGGAAATGAGGATTGCAGAGGAAGATCTCTGCGGGATGTTGGTGCTTCTTTTCCCGTTGGGGAAAGTCAAATGAAAAACTGGGATCCCGCGGACATATACATGGTGTGCGCGGGGAGCAACAGCCATGCGCTTTTTTTTTTTTTACGGCTCGATTTATATCTTGTTGTTTAAGTAACCGAAGGGGGCCCTGTATCCGCAGCCAGTGTGAGTGTGCACAATGGTGAGAGACAGCGGTGAAGAGAAAAGAAAGGTGACGATGTGGCAAAAAGAGTCACTGGTTCACAGTATCTTGTGCCCCTGTATACCAGCGTCCTAAGTGCACAGCAGACTCAGGGAGTAAATCGCTGTGTACAATTTCCACACTCTCGAAGGGCGTGATATTTGGCCTGGGCAGAAATGCGTTTTTTTTATTCGAATTTTTTTAGTGCCGCTGCGACAAGAATTGAATACCGGCCATCATTACGGGGAAAAAAAGGAGAAGGATTTCATTTTGTAGGTGAGTGAGCAAAGTTCCCCCATTCGGGAGACCATCTAGGCGATTTATTTGACCCCACGAGTCGAAAAGGCGTCGTGGACATTGACTTCAAAGGCGTTCGCGCGCTAACTTGTAACGATGGCTGTAAGGGTGCGTAGACTACTCCGGAAGACACCCTGCGACACCTAGTTTCACTTTTTTTCGAACTCTAAACAGAACTTCGTAAACCAACCCATCCAGTAGTTAGAGCGGGGGGCCACAAAATACTGCAGCCCAAAATTAGTTCTCTATGCTCATCACATAACTTCGAAACTGCAGGCTCAAGTTTTTTTCCTCTTCACCAATTTTGGCGTTTTTCGTGCGCTATAATTGCGCGCTTAGAGCAATGTAGCGGCATTGGCCCGCTTTCCTTCAGTCGCAACAATAAACGCACTCCATGGCCACATCTAAAGATCACCACAAAAGCAAAGTATGAACAGAAGGCGTATCTTCTGCGACTATAAAATCCACCAGCGCCGCTCCGTACAAGCGATAACTGTAGCTTTCTCAATGCTTACAAACACGAAGCAAACAGTGAAAGCGCTTATCAGAAGTGTTGCGACTCCCTCTAAATGTGTCATGCTCCATAAGTCACGTTTAATGAATTTCACAAGTCAACTTGGTTTGACTAGAGCTCTTTTTTTCTACTCTCAGATATTTCTAAACACTCGGGTGGCTTGGTAAATCGCTTATCTAATTTATGCTGTCTTGTTGTTCACACAACGTCTTAGTCTGATGCAAGACAGTGCATCAGACTAAGCAGTGCATCAGCTGAGTGTACGGCAGTTATTAATTTCCTCACGCATGGACAGAGATCAAGCGCCTTTGTTTCCTTGTTATTGAATCGCATCAAGAGACCTAATCTTAGTTTTCTTAAAAGCTCCATCTTCCCTTCTCGCGAAAAATTTTGGGATAGCTGACTGAAACCTGGGCAGCCAGTTCTCCTCAAGACGTCTCAGAGCTCCCTCGTCTTCCCTCAAGGCGAGGATGTCGAAAATGCCAGTGTCTATCGATAATACTGACCGCAAAACAGACAAAACCCGCGGAGAATTATTCGCTTACTAGACGACACAGTAGTGATATGAAGGAAGGAATTCAGCATATTGACCACAGAGGATGGATTCCTGAAGGAACCATACGGCCACTGAGGCTTAACACACTGCTTAAGACTTTTTGATCGTTACTTTGCGCAATTTTATTCATCAATATGCACAAATATATGCGAGCGAGGTGGTTCAAATCACAGGTTCCAATTGTCATTGGTTCCACAAAACGATGAAAAAAATTCCCTCTTCAGCGTAAGCATTTCCTCCCTGGACACAAAAGCCGTGATTCAGAGCGCAAGGTAAACTGCGCTCATTCACAGACTTCCAGCAGCCGACCACGGCCGGGCTGGCGGGCGGGCCGGAGAAAACGCGCTCGGTAAATAGTCCGGCGGCGTCGCCGGTGCTCGTCGGCCACCCGTCGGCGACCTCGGCGCAGGGGCCGAAGGGAGCGGAGGGTGGGAGCTCGTCGGGCGTCGCGGATCGGCCACACCCGCCCACGGAGAGCGCGCGCGAGCGCACAAAGTGGATTATATGCCGCAGACCGGATCGGAGCAGCGGAAGAAGGGGGACGGTGGTTGGAAGCGGAAAGACAGACACAAAACAGCATAAATGCGGTAAAAAAGTATACATAACCAACCCGGAGGCACGGGGAGGAAATGGCGAGCCCGCTGGCTAGCAGCGACACTCCCGTCTTTGCTTAAATGATGGGTGATCAACGACTACCGTCCCCCTCCCCCCTACTGGCTTCTTCACCCCGCAATGGAAGCCCCGTCCGGACTCACTGCTCCGACATGCTTCTTGTCCCATAGGTTTGCCCTCTCCTTGTCTCCCGTCGTCTGCGGGACTGCTGTTCCGTTTTTTTTCCCTCAATCTCCCTGATTTCACTTCGCCCTTCATGGTCGCCGCGTCGTCACACCTCCCTTTCTCTTTGCTCCTTCCCGAAGCCATAAATCCAGTCGTTTCTCTCTTAGGTTCAAGCTCGGTGGTGGGTACTTGGGGGAGCTGATGTCGTGGCCGCCGCCGTCGTCGTCGTCGCCAGCTGATTACCGATTCAAGATGGCGCCGTTTTGAGTATGCGCTCGTGTGGTGACGGCGCGTGTCAATCAGCGCCCTCTGTGGGCGCGCCGCTGATGTGTCTGCTGGTTGGTCGAAGTAGTTTGAGAAACTGCATCGTTTTATAGTGCGTCACTGCGTACCGCAAGCTGATAGGTAAAAAAATTCCTTGGGAAAAAATTCACTTAGTAGAACAGTTTAAGTGTCGCCACAATTCACACGCTAACCGACAGGCCGATGCAGATATCACAACCATGATGGGAGCGAAAAGCGAAAACGCCGGCGTCGAGAATTAAGCGCACGTTAAAGATTCCCAGGTGGTCAAACTTAATCTTGAGCCCTGCACTACAGCCCGCTTCAGCGCCTGTGTAGCATCGGCGTGTTAAGCCTCCTCCTCCTCCTTCTCCTCCTCCTCCTCCTCCTCCTCCTCCTCCTGCTCCTCCTCCTCCTCCTCCTCACTCATCATCATCATAATCATCATCTACACCTCCATCATATCACACTGACTCATCCTGACTTAGGGCGACTTTAACATCAAGTGTCCAACGGCTGTTTATTTTGAATTATGACGTTACGGTCTACTCTGTACCGTATAGCAAAGATAAAATAAATTCTCCCGACGCTCTTTTAGAGAAAATTTTATTGTAACAGTTTCACGACTAATAGTCAGTCGATTCCATAGGCTCGGGCTTTGAGTGGCCAAGGGAACTTCGATCCTCCTTTACGCCATTTTTGTAAATAGAGCCGTGGTTGAGCTCTTCGACGTAAAAGCTACGATTAAACTGCTTCAGTAGCCCCATATTGGGTTAGGACTCAGAACCTATTTTTCTCGCTTACTTGATCAATTGTTCGTTTGCAACGTTGTTGCGAAAAAGTGTTTCACCAATGTCGTTTACCAAAGTGTGTATCGACCCGGGTATTAACATTTCACGAAGGAAGGGGGCACGGGGTAGGAAGAACCCTCAAAGGTTAGTTCATATGCTTCTACGGACTGTTTGTAAATGTTAATATAATCAACATCGCGTTAAATTCTTTTTGAGTCTGTGCTTGCTTTACACATGTCAGCGGGGGACGTTTAAGCACCCCTTCTCCCGCTCCCTCAGTGCATCATGGTATTAGTAACTAATGCTAACAATGTTGATATTCAAAATTTAACTGCGCGAAAGACGGATACAAGAAAGGACACGGACGAGCGCAGCCGTCGGCGTCCTTTCTTGTATCCGTCTTTCGCGCAGATAAATTTTGAATATGAACCCCTTCCAACTCGCCCAGCTGTCTCTCATTCTAATGCTAACAATGTGTTGTAGTTTGCGCTAGCGGGTTTTTTAAAATTGCTTCTGCTTCCTGGGATGAATTGAAAACTGCACGGGTCGCGTAACACGTATACTTGACCAGAAGTAGAGTGAGAGGTAACGACTCAAAAATATTTGACCTCGCTGGCCCGCTCCGACCGCAAACGGACCTCCGTCTGTGACGATGATTCTGGTGCATGGTAGCAAAACGAAACTTCTGGGAAGCCGTCTGAATGTTATCAATATTGACATTATTTATATAACGTTTACGTGAATCGTTATCCTCTGCAAGTGACAACTGAAATGCCCAGCAGCGTGATTATAGAGTGGTTTGACTTACACAGCGTCCTAACTACTCGTTGGCATCACAGCATTCTCGAGAAGTTCCTGTCACTGTAATCAGATGGTTTGGGAATTACTGAATTACGAAGCACGTACCAACGTGGGCGATTGGCCAAGAAACGGTGGTGGGCGGAAGCCGGACCACCGCCGACACCGCGGGACATACCCCCGAGAATAAGACGTGGGGGATTGGCCAAGAAACGGTGGTGTGCGGACGCCGGACCACCACCGACGCCGTGGGACATACCCCCGAGAATAAGACGCTCCGCATCTAAAAAGCAGGATGCATAAAAAAAATGAAGGAAGCTCACACTAACACCGAAGAATGGAAGGTAGTGAAGCTTTAAGCAACCACACGCCCATCACGACGGTTTAAGCCCATGATTGCACCCGATTTGCTTATTTCTTGCTTCAAAGACCTATACTCCACTATTGTTGCTATAACTGTGAGCTTCTTCTATGTTTTCTGAAGTGGTAATCATTCGACTTCAACTGGGGGGGGGTGCACACGCTATGACGTGTCTTTCTCGTTCCAAGCAAAAGTTGCCACGATTACGGCGAACGCTGAAGTCTCCCTCGTTCCAAGCAAGCGCCTCCACAATTACGGCGAACGCTGGAGTTTTTTGGCCAATCTTGGCCAATCTCCCTATGTGGGTATGCTTGGCTTGTTGAATGTGCGCAGGGGACGCTGGGCGGTTGTCGAGAGGCACGCACACGCGAGCGTGAGGCATTTTCTTCGTTTTGTTAACTTCCGGGCGGCCGCCGCGAGGCCCGCGCTCACGTGCGCGCGCTCGCCAATTTCTCCGTATTTGTAACTGCTGACAGGAAAAATAACTGTTTGCTGAACAGCTTCGCTGTCAAGAGCGTGGAGCTTCAAGAACACCAGGAGCGTATATATGTTTTCTGGTCGCCACGGTACATTGTGAGAAGGCACTGGTGCTAACCATACAAAAAACTAGCAGTTTAGGAAGCTTTGTGGCGTTCAATTACATTCGTAACCTCGTACGGTTCCCGATGTTCACTTGAACCTAAATTTTCTTGAGAAATTTTCTTGATATATATATATATATATATATATATATATATATATATATATATATATATATATATATATATATATATATATATATATATATATATATATATATAAGAGAAGAAAAACTTCGAACAAGGTAAAAGCACGATTGTGGCCTACGTTTCAGCAAAGAGAACTTGCTTTCCTCAGAACTTGCTGCCCTGAGGAAAGCAAGTTCCCTTTGCTGAAACGTAGGCCACAATCGTGCTTTTACCTTGTTCGAAGTTTTTCTTCTGTTGTGTTCTCTACCATCTTCAAAGTTCTACTACTCCCTATATATATATATATATATATATATATATATATATATATATATATATATATATATATATATATATATATATATATATATAATGAAACTGCGGATGTCAGCCGAGCTAAGTGGCCTGCCTTGTTACGCCAAATGAGTGTGGTGACAATGGTGTTTATTTATTAAGTCTGATCATAATTTGTGTTTTTTAGGTGAGCCAAAAAGGCTTTTGTAGCACGAGAGGCACGTTTGGAAGAATTCCTAGGACTTAATACGTACCTCTGTTTAGTCCCACGGTAAGCGGCCGGCTCAAAGACACTGCGAGAGGCACTCTTTGTTTACTAAATTCCCTACAATCACAGGTGAGGTGTCACGCAAATCACCCTGTGGGCGCAGTGGCGAAGTGGAGTAGTTTATTTTTAATACAAATGTCCCGTGTACGCCATATTTAACAGCATACAGTGCAGTACTGCTTCATCACGCTTGGATAGTCCAGGTGGCTTCTTAAAATTATAATATGGGTCGATAGAACAGAGGGGCGCGTAATGGCAGGATGCGTCTGCCCAAATTGATAGCTGCATGCTCCATGCCACACTGGACGCAAGTGCTGAAGCATCCTTCCGAGAAAATGGTACGCGTATTCGTGGTCCACGTTGGTCATGCTCAACTGACGCTACAACATCCGCCGTCACATTTGCCGTTATTCCACAATGAGCAGGGAGCCCTGGAGTGCTATTTCATGATGCGCCCGCAGAGCTTGAATACCCAAAGCATTACAGTGCAGACCGAGATTCCGTGGAGATTGCCCACACGCGTGCAGGCTGCTCGATGATGTGAGCCAAGGCCCTGGCCGCAGAGCTGCAAGTTGGGTAGCCGTAGATGATGTTTTGTGGGTGAGCATCGCAGTGAGGGTGGTGCGTGATGAAGGTTTGAGCGAACTGGTATAGGGCACATATAGACGCATAACACTGTAAGCATAAGGTTACGCTAAGAAAAAAAGCACCAGATTACAATGTTTCTGTGTTCCCTCTCTGTATGTTTTGTTGTTGAGCTTACGCATAAACAAGAGATATAGTTTGGTTTGAAGGCATTTTACACCAGGCTTCAGGCTTCATGAAAACCTGCTGACTTCCACTCATTCTGACATCGACATTAGTTTCTATCTTTTTGACGTTATCGTCATTACCATCATCTCATTCAAGCCTCCTGCAACGTCAATTTTCAAGGTTTAATTTGTTTAGCAGGCAACTCGTTAGTTACTGTCGGCGTGCTTTTACGGATTCGTGCGCAAATTGCGCCAGTAGTCGCCGACCATGTAGCGCACCTACCTCGCGATTCCAAGCCGTCAGTCCCACCCAGTTTCTAGTCACCACTGCCGGGCAGTTGCAAGCACCACGTACACCGTCCACCCGAGATGCGCGTATTGCGAGAGGCAGCATCGAGCAACACGAAAAGAAAGCGAAACGAAGTCCTTTATCTGAGTAAAGTAAGTCGTCGACGAAAGTTCGGTAGTAAAGTATGCCACAGCGTTCTTTCCGCGCCAATATGTGCGGTACCCGTCGCGAACGACTCATGACCTGGAATATATATGCCACGGTTTTTCCCGTCCCCATTCTCCCCTTGTCCGCATCTCGGCATGCATCCGCATAAAGCCGTCTCGACGAGACAAGCGGCCCGTTATAGATGAGTCTCCGGCGAAAGTAATGAAAGTGGCCTCCCGTAGCGGCGAGACTGCGGGAACCGGTCTTGCCGATGGCACCCGGCAAGGATGGAGGTGAGGGGAGATCGGGAGAGGGGAAGGTAAAAAGGGAGGATCGAGTAAAAACGGGCGGAAGGGAACCGACTTCCCTAATTAGGCCTAAAGCTTTGACCTCCTGCCGCGCGGCACGCGATGCGCGGCTCCCTTCGGACGTCGGCGCGGATGTGGCGATCGCTCTATGCCCCCGCAGCTCACGCATGTCTGCACCGTACAAGATGCAGCCGGTCGCTTTTGTCGCGTGATGGCTTGGCGCGTGATGGGGCGCTCGCTCCTGCGGTCGCTGGAATACGCAGAAATAGCGATGTAAACACCAGTTTGCGAAACTGTGCTGGGAAAGTTTCAAAAGAGAATTTGCGGTAGCAGAATAATCAGCTTTTTCTGACCTTGGGTGGAGCTCTCAGAAGTGCAGAATCGTTTAATCAAGGAGGTATTTTCACTTCCGTTTTTTCTCCTAAACACTGCATGAAGAAGATATTTTTTGTTAGAATTTCCGAGTATTTTTCGTAATTTGCCTTTGAATGCTGCTTGGGGTAGAATTCTGCTCGATGGCATGCGTGCATCGCTGTGGAATCCTGCGGAGCCACATAGTAAGCAAGATATTAAATATTGACTATAGCTGTACGCTGTGTGCTAAGTGTGCAAAATAACCGTTCAGAACTCCCAAAAAAACTTTACAACAATTCATTTATCATGATGCAATGTCAGAAAATGTTCGTCATGGAAAGTGGAATTTTTTTTCGTTTCCTTTCAACTGGTCAACTCGTCCCTGAATGTGTGGCAACACTCGACGGAAATTATGTACACGGTCTGTACTACTTCAGTACCGTGGCTCAATGGCCGGTCCCAACAATTGAATAAAAAGCAGGTATATAAAATTGCTTGAAGCAGACAAAACGTATACATGATCAACAGTTCGGGTTCCCCTACAGGAGCAGCTTCCAACATAAGTTTCCTTGACTGTGGTCCAGAGCCTTAATTTTCGAGTTTAGCCCTATAGCATGCTTAGTGAAAACCACAAGCTATGATGGCACGCTGATACAAAAGCTTAGAAAACTTTTTTGGCGGTTACAACACGCAGGTATCACCTTGAGAAGTTAATAGGTATCCGTGGCGAAAACGTAAAATCCGGCATATAGGTTCTGATAATAAAAGAAAAGTCACTATTGCTTCCCGCCGAGTACCAAACAGGCGTGCTAACAGGAACCACTGGTTCAAATTGAAGTTCTAATAGATAAAAAAAGGAATGGCGCACTTGCAGCTTCAGTTTAGTGTTCCTAAATACAGAGCACTGCAACTTTAGGGCTTCCCTACCTCTCTTTTGTAAATAGCGAAATAAATGTTTTTCATCACCACACAACGAATGCCAAAAGAAAAATAAAGGAAGCTCATACTAACGCTTCAGACTTCAAGGTAGCGAAGCTGTACGCAACCATCACGACGATACGATAGTTTTAGTCCTCGATTGTAGCCGATTTGCTTCTTCGCCACCGCAACGAAGTTTACTGCATTTTTTTTGCGGTATGTGTGAGCTACCATCATTGTACATCACCTTCGAGGGGCGTATACTCTATGACATGTCTTTCTTGTTCCGAGCAAGTGTTACCACAATTAAGCCGAACGCTGGAGTCTTTCTCGTTCCGAGCAAGTGTTGCCGCGATTACAACGAACACAGGAGTATTTGTTTTATTTGCCAGTCCTGGCCAATCTCCATAAGTGGGTATGCTTAGCTTGACAGACGTGCGAAGGGGATGCTGGGCGGTCGTGGCGAGGCACGCATAAATGAGCGCTATCTTGGATTTGTTAACTGCAGGGCGGCCGCCGCGAGGCAGCGCTGACTTGCGCATGCTCGGCAATTTCTTGGCATTTTTAACTAGAGAGAAGAAAAGTTACTGATTCCCAGAAGAGCTTTGCGGTTAAAAAACAATTAAAAACCGCATGCAAAAATAAATTCTTAGCGAGAGACCACATTTTCGAAGCGTAGTACAATGAAGCTGTCACATGGTTTCGCTGAGTAATTAAACGACCTAATTGAGTACCGCGAGTAGCATTTCCCTAAAACACTCCGGTCATACATTGGTTCGCGCCTAATGATTCAAGTGACAATGAAATGAACGTGCGCGCCGAACGGGCTTGCACTTTCGTGCTGGTTAGACGACGTGCGGTCCGCTTAACACAACCATTCTAGTCTTTGCTTTCAAAATGTATTCATATTTTATTATATGGATATATTCGTTTACCGACGCTCTTTTTCATTGCGGGAACTTAATGGATGTGCACGCAGAAACTGGGGCAGATGGACATGCAGACAGACAGACAGACAGACAGACAGACAGACAGACAGACAAATTCCCCCTTGTTCACTTTATGCAGAGAATTAGAACAAAAAACAGCAAGATTGGACAGGTTTTTAATTTTTTACTTTCGTTCGCACTTCATTTTCTCTATCCATTTTTTTTATGGTGATTGTGTAAATATGTATTGTACACCCCCTAGCGTCCTTTCTTGCTCCTACCTTCTTTGTTTTGCATTAAGGGTTGTATAAGCCGCTGCCAGGCAAAGTAGATCAAACTTTCGCCTCACCCGGGATTATTTTTGTCAGCGTGAATAACGTTTAGAAAGTTTCAATTGGTCCCATCGTACTCGCCCAAGAATGCGGGTTGGATTCCCGGCCGCGGCGGCCGCTATTCTGGTGAAGTCTAGTAGCGAAAATGGAAGTGTGTTCGAGATTTTGTAGCACATTAAAGATCCCCAGTTTGTCCAAATCAATCCGGAGCCTACCAACTACGGCACGCCTCATCGCCGGTGTAGTGTCGGCGCGTTAAACAAAACCTCACAATCAATCCATCAATAAAACTGTACTCAGTGACACGTACCATACCCGACTTAAGTCCTTTTGGCGTCGTATTGGCAGAAAATATAAGATACCCTATGTCATCCCATACGCAAATATTCATATTACTTGAGATGGAGGGATCTTTTTCATCCGAAAAAAGAAATGATGAATAGAGAGTAGTGCAAATACAAAAGCAGCTCAGCATGCAATGTCGCATACACGTACGCATTGCGACAGACGTGTGTAAATGCTACTATAACGCGAATTGAATACAACTGCGAATTTCCGAACCTTGAATGTAGCCACTTCCTGGGTGTCGTCTTGCACGTTTGTCAGGTCAGGTCCGAGGTGCATGGTTTTTTCCCAAGCACGGCCATCCCCGACACGCGGGACGTCAACCTCCCATTCATGAAAGTGGCCCCCATCTGCGCTGCTCGTCACGATGACAGGCCAAGGTGCGGGTGTCATCCTCGACGATCCCGTCGACAGGTGAGATGGGTGAGCGACGCTAGCTGGAAGGGAGCAAAAAAAAAAAAACACCCCATTGAAGCCACACGGCAAAAAGCACAGGGGAGAAACCAGTGAATCCACAGAGGGCTCGCGGCCCTTTGATGCAACCCTTCTTCTGGTGCGACTGATGCGCTTGGGAATGCCCACCACTTACGGGAATACGCTACGGCTCTTCACGCCCCATTCATTTGGAAGAGTCGCGATCAGTCGTTCTGTATTTGAAGAGAGGCATGGTAGAGCACCGCACTTTGCCAGCTCATGGCGTGTTTTTTTTTTTTTTTTTCGCGAGGTGCACCCATGGGAAAGGTGCCCCCAGACCGTATGATGCCGAGACCTCTGTCTGCTGACAGATGCGGTATAGATGGGGGGCAAAGGACGAGGCAGATGCTTCGTGGCGGAGGCGATTGCGAGAATGCGTAGGCGGATATACGGTTGTTTGCCATTAGGTGGGAGGAGCGGTCTATAGCTCCCGTTCCTGAGCATTTCGCTTACAGCGCATTTCAGACATACGACAGGGCCGTCGCCCTGGTCATGCCATAATTCGAAAGGGGGTATTGTCGCCGGAAAAGAGTGCGTGGTTCGGCCGGGGTGCATGGAGATCAAACGGCGGAAACACGGATTTCAAATGGTGCATTTATAATTTCTCTCAAATGTTTCATTGTGTCCCTCGCGTCTCTTTTGGTTTCGGTACCGCAACGTTAGTAATAGCTCTTCGCTACGTGGATCATCCTACGGCATGTTTGGAGGGAACATTTCACGAGCGTATAATTTGTTTTCCTCATGAAAGGCAGGTTGGGGTTTGGTTCGTGAACAACCAATAGACAAAGACGGTGTTATCTTGGAAAAACACAACAGCAAATTGAAGGAATTCCGTATCATACAATACCGGGTGATAGGTTTATTAGCCAGTCTTCTGATCAGTGGCAACGCCATTGCGGCTTTTATGTATAATCACCCATTGCAGTGAAGTCCTGTGACTCCTTCTCCGTCTGGTAAATCCTCACAGGGCCGCAAAAAAGACTAAAAGACGATCGTGCAAACCAAAAGAACCAGTATTTACGTTTACCCACCTACTACTTGGGAAAGGTAGCAATAAGGTGGTACTCGGCATTCTACAAAATGATAATCCACAATGACTAATACCCCTGTCACACGCGCCAACCTAATGTCATTTTAGACGAATGAGATTCGTTTCAAATGACATTCGTCTGCTGTCACACGGGCTCAGTCTAATGACATTCGCTGCGAATGACATTCGGTACCAAATGAGTCCAGAGAACCCATTCGACTGTGAATTCGGACCAACTGCGTACTCTCAACAGCAGAAGACCAGAAAAAAAATATCTTTAAAAAAATAAGAAACTTATTGTTTGCCACTTTTTATTTGATCTTGCCTGTTGTAAAAGCTTTCGCTTGCTTTATTGAGCACTTTGAATGAATTACTTCCGCTTTCAGTGTGACCGCATGGGTTCCCGGCTTTTCCAACTTTCAACCATTTCAACATGGCTGCCGTCGGCATGGGCAACGTTACTAGATGGCATGCGGACGGAAAATGCGCGCGCCCGCAATGCCGCGGGAAACCCAAACAAACGCACGCAATTGTCCGAGAGCGAGACGTTCGCTCGGCGACAGCCGTTTTCACGTCGCTCATCGCGGCGTCGTCCCCGCACGCCGCCATGTTTGTGGACAAATTGCGGTATGGATCATGGCGGATCTCCTTGTTATTTGTCTTGGCTTCGTATGACTTATTGCAACAAATTACGGCCTAAAAAGAGTGCGCATAACGCATGCTAAAGCATTTTAAATACTTTTTCTCAAAGTATAAACGCTTATCTGGATTACATCATCATTCTATGCAATTTCGAGTGCGTCAAGTATACTACCGATTGCCATTGACATCACACGTGAATGACATTTGGTTTGTTCGTGTAGCACCTATGCAGAAAACGAATGTCAATTAAAACGAATCTCATTCGTCTAAAATGACATTAGGTTGGCGCGTGTGACAGGGGTATAAGATCAAGGTCCTGAGGATACCGGTCAAAAGACACGTTCGTTTTCAAGGAAGTCACAGACTGTTCGCGCTCAGTGGCCGAATAAATCGAAGGTGTGAGCCGAATAACACACGCAAAATGCGGTCGAAATAGCCTGGGTGTCATCGTCTCCGCGGTGAAATGAATCGGCGGCCATAAGCTGGGGTCATTTAGAGCACTTTAGCAAGTAGGGGTGACGTCACGGAGAACCCGCTGAAGTCGACTGCGGGCACCAGTTGGTATACGAGCGCTTTCTCCAACTTGCAGGAACCCCGTGGCATCACACCGGAAACAAACAATAAGGCGCATGCACTGGCCAGCAACATTTTGTTTTTACTTTCTTACCCTTACTACTCTCAACACTGCTGTTTAATTGGATGCAAACGCCATATCTATACTCGGTTACAACTCAAGAACGGCACCACCTCATGTAGTGTATCACTCCGCCAAAGCGCCGGACCCGTGATGTCAGTGCGCGCGCGTTTTGAAAGGGGTTTGCTATGAATGCGTGATATCGTCTGCCTTGTCTCACGCAGTTTGTTTGTCTTCACTGGAGTGGTTTATAAGCATATTAATTCCACTAAATCACGGGAACGGTTCACGCCATGTTCAAAATATTCCCAGTAACGCCCTACTTGCGCCACGCGGAGAAACATCCGGCTACGGTGATAAGGCACAGCGGCAACTTCCGGTGCCGTTCTTAAGTTGTCACCGAGTATAGTTTCCTAAACATAACTACAAGGACACTTCTTGAAGCCCGAGGCGCCACGCACTGGGTTTTGTTTTTTAAACTCTAGCGATATGTTAACATTTTCTGGAAAAATTGCTAACTAGTGGCCCTTCTATTTCCGTTACTCTGAGTTGCATATCTGGTCCCAGCTGGGACGCTCTTAATATTTACAACTAAATGTTTCCAAGTCGTGGTTTTTTGCACGTAAGAGGGTTCTAAAGTTGGAATAATTTTTTCGTCAAATAACGACTGTAGGAGAGGTTTTAAGTTGCATCAGGTGCGGTACGTGCGCAGGCTACCAGCATATTTGATTGATGCTTTGCATCGTGTCCTAAAGGACGCATTTTCTCTTCACCCGGGAAATAGAGTGCCGGAATGCTACCATCAAAACTCGCGGGGACAACAAGCGGCCATAAACGCTTTGGACATGTGTCTTCATCCTCTCAGAATTCAAGCTGATTTTTCGCGTAGCTCTCAAATCTGGTATTCTGATGTTTGAAAAAAAAGATGGAAGCCATTAAACAGCACTTTCGGTTACAGGCCATTTCGTTAAACTGTCTGTATAGCATTATATTTCTCACCACTTATGTGGCAGCAACCCGTGCCCTTAACTCCTCTTCCCCTCCTCTGTAGGCCAAGTGGCCGATATTTGAACCACTATCACCATTATACCTCCAAGTTATGGTCAGGACACAACCATAAACAATTGCTTAATGGAGCTACATTTCGCAATTTTTCGACTAAAAATCGGTTTGCGGTGGGCCCTAGCTTTGTTCAGAGAGACCGTTTCTTTGGGACGAATATTGGCTGTATGCGTCTATAGTTATACAATTGTGTTTGTTCTTACCACGATTTCCTCCCCTCAACACATGTGTATTTGGAAGCGTTGAACGCCCTTCTATGCCCAGATGCTTTTCTAGGGCAGCAGTCATGGTGGTAACACAGAGATATTGCATATAACTATCAATAAATGACCATCGTCTTTGCCACTCATCCCCTCATCTTCTCTTCAAAGGAGAGAGGTTGGTTCATAGGCTCAACGCAAACAATTACGACTGTCCCCTCATATTCGCCGAAGCTGGCACTTTCATAAGCTGGGACAATCATCATTAATGTAATAGCCACCTCCTCGATGAGTTGGCCAAAGAATGTAGAAGTGTTTCCCACCAATTGGCAGCGCAAGACCGTCGCCGAGCATGAGCAATCGAAAGGAAGCGGCACGCCCAACGAGACGCTGAAGTACGTGCTCAAGAATCCCAGAAGCATAAGTGAGGCCGAAAAACCCAAAAGCACGAGTCAGAAGAGGAGAACAATAGAAGCACCTAAGTTTATTGCTCAAGCCGCGTATGCATTGCACAAGAAGTTGAGCGAAAACCGCATCGTATACAGCCGACCAGTATGTCATGGTTTAAAACCCCGCAATGACTTAAACCCATCATGTCGCACGATGCTGCGCATTGCGTTGCCTCAACCAAACATCACGACGGCTTGATTGTGCAATGCTTTCCTGAGCACCCAAAATACCGCACCAAACCTTAAAGGAGTCTGCAAACCTGGCGATGAAGGCTTCCCCTGTTTCCTTGGCGTCCGCAGGCACACCGAACGCTACAGTTATCGCTAGAGCAGCGCTGCGTGATTTCCGCTCCGCAGCAGATGCACCTTCCTTTCCTGCTTCGCTTTCGTGGCATTTTTTAAGGCGGATATCGAATACGTTTATTGCGCTAACTGAAAGAAAGCCATGGAATAGCGGCTACGCCGCTGTATGACATTGTAGAGCGCATGCCGCGGAGGCGTTGAAACAGAGACGATCAGACCACGTAGCAAGGCCGGTTTATTCGAAATGCCGTGGGTTCTCTATCTACTGATGTCAGGAGCGCGCGAGCCCTCTGTGGGTGAGGGTGAGTGCGCTCGTGGGCCTGCGTCACGCTGCTGCCGCTGGCACTGTGGCTTCCCGCTACAACATAATTCGAGCACTAGATTGATTGATTGATTGATTGATTGATTTACTTATTTATTGTAGGGTTTAACGCGCCGACGCAACGCAGGCGATGAGGCGCGCCGTAGTAGAGGGCACCGGACTAATTTTGACCACCTGGCCATCTTTAACGTGCGCCGAAATCTCGTACACACGGGCGTTTTTGCTTTTCGCCTCCATCAGAAAAGCAGCCGCTGCGGCCGGGAATCAAACCCGCGAACTCCTGCTCCGCAGCGCAATGCCTTAGCCACTGAGCCACCGCGGCGGGTAATTCGAGCAGTCGAAGCACGCCAAGGCCGCGAAAGAGTAGCAATTGTTTCTAGCAAGATTCTAAGTTATGTGATGGGCATAGAGCAGTAATTGTTGGCTGAGGTACTTTGTGACCAATTAATCTAAGTACTGGGTGTGATTTTTGATTGCATTCTGACGGCCTTCAGGATGTGAAAAAGTCCAGAAAAGTGATGCAGGGTCCCTTTAAGATATCGTACTTCACTTGCCAGCATCTACCAGCTGAAACCATTGATCTTAGTGCGGGACACACTCACTGATCATTTCATTTGGGCAGAAACGTTCAACAATTGCGCTGCGGAAGGCGGTACAAAAATAAATGGCTGATGTGGATGTCCCTGTAACAGTCGACACAGTGTTTCCATCGTCATCTCGAAACAAAATACATGACTACGCGCGTGATGTTCATTATAAAACTAAAACAATGAAAATACATAGGTGAACTTGCATGCTAGGCCACTGCCATCAAGCAATGTTAACTCATACACAGCACGTTACACCCCATCGTGAAATGTGTGTCGAATTACGTGCAGTCAACTTTAATTTTGACACATTTGGTGTTAACAATTCGTTACCCAGAAATACTAAAACTATGAGCGGGTGACAAACGTCGCATTTTTTAAAGCGAAAGCTTTATTAGGTGAGGCCAATGGCGTCGTGTCCGAAAACTGATGCCTTTCCCCATAAAACACTTAGTATAGACCGACAATCTCCAGTAATATCTCTGGACACACGGCGCGAGCGTTAAACTGGGCTTCCATTGTGTCAAAATAGTTACTTGAAAGTCGGTAAAAAATAACGGTTCTACAAGGCAATGCACGAGCCGTTCAGGAAAGAGCACAAGAGTATGCCTTTATCTTGTAAACGACGTATCTGTATACATTTACATCGATCATAAATGCGTTTACTTAGTGGAAACGAAATAGTCGCATGGTATCGGTCTTCGTTAGCGATTTGGGTCTTTAGAAGTTTGACTATCTATTGGACGCACTTTCAGTTAGTGACGGGTGCACTTTTAGCGAAGGTTTTCACGCACTTTTGGCGCAGTTTTGATATCCGGAAGTGTTCGCGTGTCTCTCAAGTTCTTAAGGAAGCGGCATAAATGTTTTTCGTTACGCGTAAAAACAAGAGAAGCACTTTGAGCCATTTTCTGGGACCATCTCGTCCCACACAAATGCTATTGTTTTATTTCGGGGGCGATCTACCCTGCCGTCGGAACTAGCTATGTGTTATGTATGATTGAAACTCCGGGGGAGAACCACAGTGGTAAAAATCAAGTGGCTCAAAGCTTTGCGGTAAGGCCCGGAGGATTAAAGAAAAAGTTCCTAGGTTACAGTCCCGCAAACGATCTGACAACTAGGCATCACCCGGTGCTCCGCGAAGTACCTAGGAAAAACCACGGCTTCACACCGGTGGTCACGTCCTACCACCTCACATCTTTTTTAAGCGCGGTCTAGGGTCGCCGATGGCACCTCGTTAGGATGGTGCATCCCCACAAAAGTGATGGAATACGTCGTGATCTTTGTTATGACACGTGTACCAGAGCCCGGCTTTAATGGTGTATTCAAGAATTCTCCCTGCCTAAACCGATTTCCGGAAGCAGTCTTATGGCCCTATAGCTGATTTTAATTGAGAAACGATGGCCGGCTTGAGAAAACTACTTGCAAAAATAATTTCAATTCATCAACACTGGACCTAATTTGAATTACATGAAATTCATAAAAATTGCTTAAAGTTATCTTCGAATTACTGGGGAATATTAATTATGTACATGATATATTTGAATGAGGAGCATTGGTCGGCTTGAGAAAATTACTTGCAAAAATAATTTGAATCAGTTGGCAAAAGTGTAATTGACTTGTGACGTAATATTACTTGAAATAACCAAAGTTATTTCAAGTTAACTTCTAATTGCTTCGTGCAATTATGTATGTGGTTACTGTGTATGTGACCGCACTTGTGATGGAGGAACAGGCAGTCATCCAGGTCTTTCAAATTGGGCTTAGGAGACAAAGAACGCTTCGCGTCAAAATCCGGAGTGGAAGGGGTGTGTGGCTGTATCCTAAAAACTCGTTCACAGGCCAAAGTGACATTCGAACCGTTACCTTCCTCTCTACGCCTGTCTCAAATCCGCTCCTCTTTCTTTGTTCTCCTCCCCCTCGTTCTTTTGTCTCGCAGGGACTGGTCATCATCATAATTATCACCAGCCTATCTACGCCGACTAGAGGGCAAAGGCCTCTCCCTTTATTCTCCAATTACCCAGTCTTGTGCTAACTGCGACCAATTTATCAAACTTCTTGATCTCATGTGCCCATCTAACTTTCTGCCGCCCACTGCAACGCTTTCTTTCTCTAGGGATCCACTCTGTTACCTTTAATTACCAGCGGTTATCTTGCCTTCGCTTTACATGCCCTGCCCACGTCGATTTCTTTTTAATTTCTACTAATATATCCATAACACGCGTTCGTTCCCTGATCCAGTCCGCTCTCTTCTTGTCCCTTAGTGTTAACCTATCATCTTCCGTTCCATTGCTCCCTGAGTCGTTCTCAATTTAAGCTGAACCATCTTAGCGACTCGTGAGCCTCCAAGTTTCTGCCCCGTGTAGTTGAGTAGCGGTAAGATGCAGCTGTCATACACTTTCTTCTGCAGGGACAATGGTAGGCTGCCATTCACCATGTAACTGGTAACAACTGGTAACAACAGGGACTGGTAATTCAGAGACTGGCAACAACATCCAAAGCACACTGTGTGACGGCTGGAGGAGACGATTGAATCGCATGGTTGGCGTCTTCGGGCCCCAATCATCGGTCTCCTCACGCGGTCTGCCACCCTCGCACCGGCTCGACCGTGCTCTCGCTCATCGGCGAATCCGGTCACGTCGTGATGCCTCGGCTTCTTTCGATTCGGCTTGGCCGGATACTACTTGTCCCCGTGGGAGCCGCCAGGGATTGATTCTTCTGGACCCCGTATAGGCAAGACTCGACACGCACAAACAGAAGCGCAGATACACGCACATGCTTCCGGAAGAATCATGGGGGGACGGTGCGGATATCCGGGACGTCTCGTACACAGCGAGTACTTATTACTCTGTGCCAGTGCAAACTGTAGCTGCAGTGTTACGAGAACGCGCCTTAACTAAGCATCGAATATGATTATATAAGACGGATATCTCGTTAATTATTGCGTACAGTAAACAGAGATCAGTTTGAGAATGGTAGTCTACATCCTTAGTTACGTGTATGCAATGGCCGGAATGTGCGCAACAATACAGATCACAATGGAATTACGTATATAAATCTGCTATTGATGTGCTCGTTCGTATATTTTATGTTGTGCGCTAGATCTTCAATCACCACTATTGCGGGAGAAATTCCGAGTTATCTAAGCCCTCGGCTGTTCTGCCAAAAAAGGTAAGTTTTTGTGCACTTGCCGCCAACATTAATTTGCCTCAATTCTTTTTTCTTTTTTTTTTTGCATTTTTGCAGCTTCTGTTGTTTGTTCAGCGGCGCTATGAATTCGAATGGAAAAGTACTGTCAAATATAGAAATGATGTGCCCGAACTAAGGTGTCCTCAGCTAAAGAAAAAAAAAACCATTATATGCAGTTGTAATATTGACGTGCAAAATTAAGAGCTCATAAGAGATTTCTGGTGTTGAGTCTTTGGTGAATTAGCTGCAGCAAATTATTCGAACACTGTATTCCGTGTTACCAGACTGATTTATTTTTAAACGATTTCAGAAGTAATGTAAAAACTGCGATGTACAGAAAGTATACCTTTGGCACACACTATATACTTTATCGTAGCGCAAATGTTTTTCCGTTTCCATTTCCTTTACCATTTTTGTTGTTGTTGTTAAATGATGTGTGCCAGTTAAGGAGAAACGCTAGAAATAGTATAAAAGCCCCTGTTGTCTAATAGATTTTGCTAATCATTCTGTACTCGGAAATAACTTTCTGTGTCTATGCAGTCAACGCTACTGAGCCGGACCACGACGATTCGCTGCGTAGCTTAACGCAGTGCGGATGTATTTATTGCTCAGTGTAATGTAAGCCATTCAAAAATCTATATTCTTATTTTTCCGCAATGGAAAGATAGCGCCTCTAGATTATTCGCCCGTATGCGAAATGGAGAGCATTATTTTTTGATTTTCGGGTTTTTTGGTTGTGGTGTTTTCCACTGGCAGTCGCATGGGTTCCCTTCAGAAAAACAAAAATGAATATGGCGTCCACGTCGACGGCCGGTTTATTTCCCCTGGTACCCCACCACTTCAATCGCCGCATGAGATATTAAAGAAGCATGAGAACCGGAAGTTGTCAAAACGAACGAAGGAAGTGGTCTGCAACGTGTGCGCCCTGGGACGACTGACGCAACCGGGACTCTGGGTCGTTTCTGCATCAATTTCGGTTAGCTGAAGCTTACCGGCCTAAGAGAGCGAGCGTACTGTCGCACGGCTGGTGCTTGCGACAGTGCGTACGGGCTGAGCACGCTATGTACGTCCGTGGTTCTGCCTAGTTTTCAGCTCAAGAAGTGTTTACACAACAGTGCTTTCCCTTAAAACTACAGCGCTGACCAAATCAACGTCATTTCTGGACAATACAGAGTGAGACAGTATTGTCCACCGTACAATTTAGTCGGTCCGAGTTTTCCACTCAAACCGTTGGCTTATATTAGATACTGATCAAGCGTTCTAATGGAGTTACCAATAAGCCTGCATGCTTGGTGATTGTGGTTCATCGCACTCAACCACGGAGATCACGCGAAGAAACAAGCTGTAGAAAATGTGTATCTGTCAAGCCGAAACTGAAACCGAAACTATTTTATGGGGAAAAACTTTGGCGCAGTAACGCAAAGCAGTCAGTTTCCCCGTACCCCTTGTATCTTTTCTCTCCACTGCGGTAGATTGCTGTCCCCGAGTATACTTCCGCATTTATACGCATAAAGTGAAAACCCAACCTGCGTTTTTTTCTATCGACACTCTTCTGCAAATGAACAAACGCTACACCAGCACTTTTTGCGCAAATGACAGTTTTACGGCCCGTATACCCGCGCCGGATCATACCAGCATCCTTACAAGTAGAGCAGTGTGACAGCACGAGATTTGATTTCTAATCCGGAAGCCCCAACTCGCTACATCATGTTGTTGTTGATGATGTTGTTGATGATAATGGTAATGTTGTTGGAGACCTTTATTGAGAATAGAGGGGGAGGGAGTCGGGTCGAAAAGTGGAGCAATAAGTGGTGTCCTACGTCCCTGTAGAGGTCACGGAATGAGGTCTTCCTGTTCTTTGAGCTGGCTGCAGCACACAACGCGCTCCCATTGCTCAGGAGAGGAGGAAAGACCGGTTGAGAGGGGGGTGGGATTGGACGGACATGTCCAAAGTAGGTGGCTGGTGGTGTTGGGATAGTTGCAGGACGTGCAAGGGAATGTGTGGAGGTAGTGAAAAAAAAAAAAATCGGCAGATACAGTTACTGCTAACGTGTCAGAATGCGAAATCCTCCTTGTCGCTCGGGAGGAATGTGTTGGAGCAATGTATTTCCTGCGCTTGCGGTCGCGGGTATTCGCCGTGGTTTAGCGCCAACCCTTCGCAAGTGGATAGTCTAACGCTGTAGTGTTAAAACCCTCTCATTCTCTGAAACCAACCCTGATGAAACCGGATTAACCAGGAGCGTTATCGCGGAGTGCGTCAGACCAACAGCATTCTTTCGTTCAGGAGATGTCCACGGCGGCCGACGTCGCCACCGCAACAGATGGGAACTCTTACCTCCCCCTCTTGGCTCTACGCATGCCAGGTGTTGCCTAGCAACAAAAGAATGTTTATTTTGCTTGAGGGACATTTTCATGGCCGTAGTTCGGTCCCGAAAACCCAGTCATGCTTGCTTACAGTAGGACACATCAGAAATTTGGGGTAATTAATACGTTTTTCAATTGACAAAAGAATAGAAATACACGCCCCCCGCCTCTTACCATGTGGAAAGAAACAAAAAGATTTCTTTTGACGAGTTATGTGTCAACGGCGTTCGTTTTGTGCCTAGCCCCCAGTTATCAATGTTTAATTTCCCATAAAATTGGCTATGTCGGCCAGTCCTGATTGAAAGGATAACACGCCGTCGCAGAACAGTGACATGCGCAAATATCAGGAAGTCTCGACAGATAAGGTTACGCGAACTGCTTATTGTTATTCAAAAAAAAAAAAAAAAAAAACTTCTGCCTAACGGGATTCCAACCATTTTCCCGTCCCGGAAGATCTAAGCAACCACTGCGCTGTCCAGGGCATTAGCAATTGACCCACTGCAGGACAATCTCTCTTTGCTTTCGCATTGGCTTGGACAATGGCGCGATTGGCTGTGAAACTTCATGTCCCATCGTAAACAATCGATCAGTTTCAGTTTCAGTTTATTATTCATTCCAAAAAAGTAGTACACTAATATTATTATACAGACGAGGGTCCCAAAGTTAAAAACTGTAACGGGACCGTCGATGCATTACAACAATCAATGAAATAGATAAAGTAAACAAGCAACGAGTGAATGGCAATCAATTATGCAAGATAATGGGGTGAGTAATCATTATAAGCTAAGTGACATATCAGGCAACGAAAAGCAACGCAAATAAGGAAAGAAGAAAATAATAAGAAGCCGCGCAGATAGAGCGGCTATCAGGCGTTGTGGCGTATTTTTTTACATCACACATGAATACAAAGGATAAGCTCAAATAACTAAGCTGGAGAGAGGCTAACAATGAAATTTATGATGGCGTGGGAGATGGTGGCCCACTGCTGAAGCCATCTGACTGCCGATGGCATCAGCACTATCTACGAGACTGCACCTCTACGCGCAGTGAAATCGCACAGAAGCTATAAAGTGGAATCTCGATAAACGGAAATTGCTTAAATGGAACAGTAGCCTGTAAGTTCGTTGGTTTTGTGTTTACGCGACGTAAAAAAAAACAAAAACTTCGGTAATCCGCACTAAAATTCCTGCGTCATCGTGTAAACGGAACCTAAAATCGAACTTTTTCACAGACCCATTGCCATGAGTAGCAGGTGCTGAAGATCGTTATCCTGAAGATGCAAGAACTGAAACACAAAAAAATATGATTTTTTTGTGCACAGTGGCTAACTGTCGCTAAGTATACTTTGTGAATGTGTGCCTAAATATCTTGTAGTTTTTTTTTGCTCTCTGAAAAACTATTTGCTACGTTCGCCATATAGTGCCTAAAGCTCCATGAAATCGAATTAAGAGTGAGTACGTGCGTAAAATTGCACTATAGCATATATCTCGCAGTACACGGAACTCCTCTTATATGGAACTAATTTTTACAGTCCCTTGATGTTCCGTTTATCGAGAGTCTACTGTATGTGGTTAGTTTACATTACAAGTTGTTATCCCCCGCTAGAGTATGTTCACTCGCATTATCAGGCGAAAACCCCAGGAGTATCATATTGGCTGTTATATCAGACTAGACCCGGCACCTCAGAAGGCCATCATGCCTTCTGAAGCTTCTGATTGCAATAGCAGCTTTACTAGACGACGATCCATTCCAACACGACTGATTCCCGTATTCAAGAACTCAAGTAAAGTGTATGTTAACCGAAGCGATACTTACGTATTTTAGGCCCATTAAGGGACAAGAAGAGAGCGGAGTCGGTCACGGAACAAACGCGAATTAAGGATATACTAGTGGAAATTAAGAGGAAGAAATGGACGTGGGCAGGGCATGTAATGCGAAGGCAAGATAACCATTGGTCATTAAGGGTAACAGAGTGGATCCCCAGAGAAGAAAAGCGTGGCAGGGGGCGGCAGAAAGTTAGGTCGGCAGACGAGATCAAGAAGTTTGGGGAGGTAAATTGGTCCCAGTTAGCACAGCACCTTTATAATTGGAGATCTACGGGAGAGGCCTTTGCCCTGCAGTGGGTGTAGTGGTGGTGAAGGCGGGCTAATCTGTTAACATTCCTTTGGCGCATACTACTTCATGATCCACTGACTTAAAAACTATCGCGCATCAATACGAAAAGTTTTGGAGATCATTTGCAGTTTGCTTATTTAGGAAATATGCCACCCCTGTACTGAAATAAAGTAACAAAACTATCGCTTGGTTGACAGCTAGCGCCATGTTGTGAAAACTAGTTAAACCAAAATGTGTTTCTTCTTGATTTTTTACTTCAATAAAGAAATGAGCTATTTCTTAACGAAAAATAACTTAGGTACAGCCGGTAAAAGGCTTGTCTATAACACAGCGTTCGTACTCTCAGCCCTAGCCTGCCCCGCCGGAGCGGGATTTGAATAAAACTACTGCGGAATACTAAAGTAGCCCTTCGCTTTTGCCTCCGACATGTTTGGAACGAGTATGTTTCGGAAGTTTCCGGATGTAGCTGGTTGAAGTTGAAATCGCTGTTATAGACAAGCGTTTTACCGGCTGTACATTTTCGTGTATGTGTAAAACTTTTTTTATCCGTACACGGTGCGTTTTAAGCCAGTGGCTCATGAATAAGTAAGTCGCATAGAAATGTGATTAGGCGAGTCACCAAAACAAACAAAAATTATGCAAAACGTGAGGATTTCCTTTATCCGTATCGGTTGAATTAGCGAGCTCTGCTAATGTACCGGCTATTACACATTACTGAACCCTTTCTTTTCCAAAGTGGCATAGCGGGTGCGGAGGGTAGCTTAGCTAAGTTTTTAGATTTCGTGGGTAGTTTGCGTCACCTCGAGACAGAAGAAGAGGACCAAGCCCTTTCTGGACGCGAAAACGCTCCACGCCAAACGCCCGCCATGCAAACGCGTCGGTGTTCCCACCCGCGGCTCCAAGCACGGCGCGTGACGATGCGGCGCAAGGAGCACCACCGAGTTTGGATAGGTAGTTCCAGCTATCACGTTTCGTCGGTCGTTGTAATAGAACGGGACTGGCCGTCACCAATGCTTGGCCAAGTTACGTCGGGTAAAGTACCTTTTCAGGTCAATATATGGTTTATTCTTCATTTATGCTTTATAAAATTTATGTATAGAATTACAATCAACTTCCGCACCTAACTGCGATTCCTTAAAATGGTTATGTCAAAAGGTTTTCCCTAAACAATAACTTTCTCTTGTCAAAGGTTCGCACTAATAACAGCAAGCAAAGCGTTTGTTGTTCTGGAATTTCTTTTTGGAATAGTTTACCATTTGACATTAAAGCATCTCGTCCCCTCAATGTAATTAACTCGAAGTTAAGAAACCATAACATGTCAACTAGCTAGCCTGTTTTTCTGTTTCTTAATTGTTTCTTTCTCATTGTGAGATGCGTTCTGTGCGCACTTGTTTTTGTAATAAGCGTGTTTTTCTTTTAATTGTTTCCGTGAGATTACGAGCATATTCATACTCCATGTGTCTGACTTGCAATTTACTGTAGTTGTCTCTCTGCTATGCACATTACAATTTTTGTCATTTCTACATTGTACAAGAGGTCCCCTTGCAGCCTCTGACTATAGGACCTCTATCTGTATATCTTGCAAATGTTATCTGCATTTCGCACAACGAACCTTTTCTGATTCCTCATTTCTGAGGTATTGGCAGTGCATGGATAATGGCTCCACACTTGCGTTTCACTGTTGGTATGTTCAATCCGACGGTTCATTTTCACATTTTTCGAACTGGACGAATTTTTGAGAGAAAGGTCAACAGATAATTTTTACAGCCGTGCTAAAAGAAGCTTCGTTCGATGCATTTTTCAATATCCTCATATCCACATCGAAACGCCCGCGGCAAGCCAACTTTAGCCTCACGTATTTTAAAGGAGTACTGACACGAAATTTTCATGTTGCTTTCTTTTCGCTGCTGTGGGAGCCTACCGGCCCACTAATCATAAACTGGCCCATTAGGCGGTCGATAGCAGCGTAAATAATTAAATTCAGCCTAGTTTATTTCCGTCAGTTCTGGTTTAGAATTAACGAACACCGAGGCGGCCGGAAGGACAGGAAGGTGATCGTGACGTCGCTTTCTGGTCGCACCACTGCCTATGTGGACCCGCTCGCACGCGCGTCCAGACCAGCCGTGGCCTCCACCATCTCCACGCGCCCGGGCAGCGTGACGTGAGTCGCAAAACCATGACTTGTTACGCACAGAAGAATAACGTGCGCCAACTGCAGCCAGACCATTGGACGCGTCACCGGAGCCCTCACGTCGGCAGTTTGGTGCCGGAGGGGCAGATGGTGCCATGCTGATGTCGTTCTGACCTTTCTCGCGCACAAAAAGATAAAAAATAGATTTAAAATATGTTACTGAACGGTTATAATCTTGAAACTTGGTGGGAGATATCTCCATATAGAAAGAAAAAAAATTGCAGTAGTTATCCCAGCTTTGAATGTTGTGTCATGTGCTTTTTTTAAGAACGAGGATCTCCATAAATCACTATTCTCGTGTGCTTGTTTCCTTGTTTTTTGTTTGTTTTTTGTTTGTTTGTTCTTTTGTTTGTTTGTTCGTTTGCTTGCTTGTTTGCTAGCTTGCTCGCTCGCTCGCTCATACGTGACGAAACTCCCGATGTTTCACGTGCCCTTGAAGAACGAGGCGCTTGACAACATGCGATTTAGTTCGGCAGTGCCGGAATGGAAGGCGCTGCAGCGTTATACGCGTGTTGAGGCAGATCGAAAGAGACTCCAAAGCGTCGGGGACCAAACAATTGGACGCGTACAATGGACGTACTTCCGCATCGACGTAGGACTTGGTGGCATACACCGCTGCCTTTACGCCTACCGACGACGCCGGAGGATCCGATTAACCACAGCTAGGCCTAGACGCGCCTGTCATCTTAGCGTACTCGACTCCGCAGACCCGCCGCGGTGGCTCAGTGGCTAAGGCGCTGCGCTGCTGAGCACGAGGTCGCGGGTTCGATTCCGGGACGTGGCAGCCGCTTTTCTGAGTGAGACGGAAAGCAAAAACGCCCGTGTGTACAAGATTTCGCCGCCTGTTAGAGATCCCCCGGTGGTCAAAATTAATCAGGAGCCCTCGACTACGGCGCGCCTCATCGCCCGCGTTGCGTCGAAGCGTTAAACCCTAGAATCAATCAATCAATCAATCAATCAATCAATCAATCAATCAATCAATCAATCAATCAATCAATCAATCAATCAATCAATCAATCAAGTTCGACTACGCACCGCAGGGCTAGACTACTCCGGACTGAGCTTTTGTGGCGTCCGGTTAAACTACATTCCGACTAAAATTAAACAAATCACTTCCATTTCTCACAGTATTACATATATTTAACACAGAGACAACTTAAACAGTACTTGCGAGAATAAAAACGCCAGCAATTTTTTGTGCATCCTCGGCAGGCACAAAACCCTCCGCTTAATTGCCGTAACCTCCCTTGAGCCCATAGCTTGCCGTTGCTTCGCGCGTTTTGTCCAGTGGTCGGCCCTCGGTATTTTTTTAATTGCTTGGTTTTATCTCGTAATAACAGTTCGGTTAGTTAGTTTAATTATTACCTTTACTTCCTATGCAAGCGGCCCTCCAGATAACATCACCGCCAGTGGTCGACGTTAACACTGTGCCCCCAAAATTTCCGTCGATGTCTGGCTGGCTCTGACTTTAGCATAACAAGCTCGCATGAATTGCATGGGGCGTACTCCGGAGTTTCGCCGATTTTATGCGCGCTTACTAGGAGTTACATCGATGCGCGAGTGCGTCGATTTTAGGCCTCCAGGTTGTTGGGCTTCAAGGCGGAAGCGTACCGCTAAGCATATCGTGTCAAGAGCAAAGAGAACGAAGACGTGCCAGAACGCTTGGCCAAGCAAAGCCCAGGTTTTTAATCCGTCAATAATTCTTGTCCATTCGGAACCCTTAAGAAGTACTTAGATTTCGTCGGACTGTCTTAGGAGCGTGAGGTATATATATATATATATATATATATATATATATATATATATATATATATATATATATATATATATATATATATATATATATATATATATATATATATATATATATATATATATATACATATTTATATATATAGTTATAGTTGAAATGACAGCCCTCCTGTGCTCGAGGTCGGTGGTTTCAATGGAAATGTGTCGGTGCAGAAAAGCGGGTGAGTTGCACGCTTCGTGGAGGCCACATTTGGCTTGCGATGCCACACTGCTTCAGCCCCCCCCCGGCGGAGTACGTGCATGTATTTGACGCTACTTCGTCCATATCCTTCTTTGGATGCGTCACCAGGGAAGGTTTACAATAACAGCTCGTTAATTCGAACTCGGTTAATTTGAACTTCCCGTTAATTCGAACTCACGCGCTGGTCCCGGCGCAGCACTATGCATTCAATGTGGGCAAAATCCCGATAATTCGAACACGCCGGTATCCAGAACGGCTAATTAGAACTGGGATCCCCTGGTTTCCATCGCTCGTCGCAGAAAAAGTTGGCCCACAGTGATTACAATGTGTTGCAAACCGAAACCAAACCAAATTTTCTAAACACGCATGCGAAGCAGCGTTGGTACTGGATGTTGCAGCCCGTTATTTCTCAGCAAATGAGAATTCTGAGGCTGCCCTGGAGCTCTTCGGCAAATTGCAAGCGATGCTCATATAGTCGTGACAGAACAAACGCAAGCATATGAATATTACCGATTACCTCTAATTTTGATTGCCTCAACCCTGCCATGTAAATAAACGTGTTTTCGAGCATTAATAGCGTGATTATTTCGACATTACGGCTCGCCGCTCTCAGGAATGAATGTCAGTGGCTGTTCCTGGCGTATAACTGACTTATCAATCAATTCCGTTGCCTGTTCGACCTCCATGAACAATATTTACGAAATCACCTGCCACAAACCGCACGCACGTACTAACTATGGCACCCAGATGTTGAGCTATGCGTTACCATTGTTACTGAATTCGCTATAACTTTGAACGTAAAACTCCAGCGTTACCTCTATGAACTTGACCTGTATTTCTGATCACGCAATTTTTCGATGTGTTATAGTGTATTATAATTTCATATTTCGCCTGACCAGCACTATGTACAAAATGTGTTCAAACAATTTGGCAATGCTCCAGTTGTGCATTGCCCCATTCTCTTATTCTAAACGTTGTATAATAACCAGATTGACACAATTCTTGTTGCCATTTGCTTTACTTATATTTGTTTTTTTTTCTCTATGCCCTCTTTTATCTCTGTTTCCTCTCTCTCTTTTCCACCACTCTGTTTTTACATCTCTCTCTTTTTATCTTGCTACATGATGCAGCAATGTATTACTATTAAGGGGGCGCAGACCTTTGTCAAGCCGCGTATCGCAGGCTTTTTGTCTGCCCCCTGGAACCTATATGAATTTGCAGTTGTCAAATAAAAATTGATTGATTGAATAACGCTTATTCGCGATAGCGTGTCCAGGGGTGGCTTGTTTGTGTTCTGCCCGTGCAGTGTGGCGCGATCTCCATTCATTCTAGCGTCCGCCCGCTAATTCGAACTCCGCTTAATTCGAACAATTTTATTTTCCCCTTCGAGTTCGAATTAACGAGTTTTTACTGTATAGGGAAGACTGATCTATATATATATATATGCCTAATGCGCGCCGTCTAACAAGAGTTCAGCCGGGTGTTGGCGTGCCCCTGTGCAGTTCCCTACGAATATCAGTGGAACATTTGACGGTCGTTCCAATCAGTTATATGAATGAAAGGTTTGTTGGTTATTTTGATGTAATTACAGTCGACTCCCGTTTAAACGAACTCCACGGGGACTGCAAAAAATGTCGAATTATCCGAACGTCCAATAAAAATAGAGCGCAATAAGAGTATTCATATTATTCCGCATCCCCTCTCTCTTCTTGATTTCGTTCAGAATCTAGACTTTCGTCCCCAAGCGGAAACGTATGACATAGGTTGCCATGGTAGTTACCCCGGGACGCCGCCTTGGTGCTATATAATCTTGGAAACTTGGAGGCTCACTAAGAGGGTTCAACTTCAATTCAGGACGATTCAGCGCGCAATGGAACGGAAGATGATAGGTATAACATTAAGGGACAGGAAGAGAGCGGAGTGAGTCAGGGAACAAACGCGTATTAAGGACAATTAGAAGAAATTAAGAAAAAGAAATGGGCCTGGGCAGCCATGTAATGCGAAGGGAAGATAACCGTTGGTGGTAGGGGCGACAGAAATTAAGGTGGACAGGTGCGATCAAGAAGTTTGCGGGGATAAATTGGTCGCTGTTGGCGCAGGACCGGGGTTATTGGAGAATAATGCGAGAGGCCTTTGGCCTACAGTGGGCGTAGATAGGCTGGTGATGATGATGATACTTGCGTCGAGAGAGCGAGCTAGGACGACAAGGCGAGCGATTAAAGTGCTCTGCACTTAAAAGAAGAAGAAAAAAAAAAGGTTGTGAACCTCAAAGGGAGAGGTACGTACGGCTAGCGCGAGGATCAACTGGCCCGCCGCTTTATCAGCTGCGCGCTGCCGCAGTTGCGATTGCGCCGACATCTGTACAAACCGGGCTCGCTGTTCTTGCGCTCTAGAATTTTGAAGTTTATCGAGAAATTGCGATTACGTTGATGGTGCCTATTCGAAATAATTTCCAATTAACTTATATGTAACGTGTTTTAGTTCTGGATTATCGAGTAAATTCTTCTGTTCGATCGCACGTAAAATTCCCGGCACCAGCGCATCATCTGGAATGAACCGGAAATTCTAATTAAGCGACTTCGAATTATCGAGGGCCGATTGTAATAGAAAATGTATTATTTGAAAGTAATCACAGTTCATCCCTCAATCGAATAATACAAATGAGCTAATCGCACTGGTTTCTGCAGGGGGCGCTATTAAATGCATACAAATAAAACGGCCGCGTCGTGTGTCCCAAGCAGAAACAGACCTCTAACGAAGGGTTTGCTTTATATTGGACTTTGTCTGGTGGTAGGGAAGAACACACAAATTGGCGCGATGCTCAATAGCAAGCTGATTTCGTTGGGGCACACACAAAACACCGACGCACCGGCTCTCCGAGAACCTTGGAAATTTATAAAGGGGCTAGAACATTAAGGCGCCAGTTTGTAATTTGTTCAAGTCGCCGAAAGCACCAATTAAGCTTACCAATGTAAAACGTCTAATGAACTTAAAACTATTTAAAATAATATCATGAAAATATTATATTGCCCACAAAGGGCATCATTTACTACCATTTTTAATCAAAAGATTCGCAGCAAAGCAGTGCTTCCTTACATATTTTCAATTTCTTTGCCAAAAATGCGCTAAAAATTACGTTTTTGTATGTTACTTGCGTTTTTTTGCGTATTAGTTTTTGTCCTAATCTGTCCAACTTTAATCTAAGTATATTGTGTAAGTAACCATATAGTATTCCCATACGTTTGAAAACCTTAAAATAGCCCGCTTAGTCTCTCCATCGGCTTGGCCTTGGGGTGTAAAGAGTGGTCTCGAGCAGCGCACAACAGGAGCTGTTGGAGGTCAGTGGGAGAGGCCTTTGTCCTGTAGCGTACCTGGATGAGCCGTTGATGCCGATGATGATAGCTGCTTTCGTTAAGTCTTAATTTAATTTGTGCGAAGGGTATTTTCTTCCGAATTTACTAGTTATACAGAATCCGTCAAAGAACTAGCACTTCACGTAAATTCAACCAAACTTGTTTTTTTGAAGCATCTGTTTTCCAGGCACTCGTGGCCTCCGTCTTCAGAGGCACCAGTAATTTTTGCAGTGAAAATAAATCCTGGGCAGTGCCTAAAGCCACCTGTGTAAGGGACACCACAGTGCAGTCAGTCCGAGTGAGCACGAGGAATGTTACACGGTCTCATAAAACCGAATCGCGGGATCACCTCGGCTAGCTCCCGCCTCCCGCAAGCGCCGCATACAGGCAATAGAACACCCGGATACATTTTCTTTATATTTAGCGGCCGGACCAAAGAAATCTGAACCACACAGTGGGGCCATTTTCCACGGTCCACCGCTGCCGAGCGGCGTGACACAAACATGGCTTCCGCGGTGCGGCACACAGCGCTCTGTGACGCCGAAGCGGCAAACCCCGCCCCCTTTTATACGGCGCCGCAAAAGATTCGGCGGCAGGGAAAGGAAGGTTACGCGCTGTCCGTACCCTTTTGTGCGCGTGCGTTTCTCCGGGACTCCGGCCGAACACCTGTGTTTCGCGGGGGCGCGCAGACCACTTTCATAATTCCTCGCGCTGACACCAGGGGGACGCGGTTGCGGCAGATCGCGAGCCTGTCGCTTAGCAGGGCTGCTGGTGTCCGCGACTTGCGCGGCCCGAACACAGAGCGTGCGGAGGGGCGGGAGCTCGCGCTGCGCGCATCGATACCGTGGCAATGGGGGAGCAAACAGCGGCCCAACAATGGCGTCGGCACAATGGCCAGTGCCGTCTAAAGTTTCGCCCGTGACGTCCCCCTCTCGCGCCTTTGTCGACGTCCTTTTGACCGCACGGAGGCGTTTGACGCCGCCGTATTCTACGCGCTTCTCCTCTGCCCCCCCCCCACCTAGGTTTTACTTGCACCGCTTGCAGAAGGCGTTCGGCCGCAGTGCGTGAGGTCATGCCGGCTTCCTAACGCGGCCTGACCGGACTCGGCAAGCTGCAGTTCCAGCAGGGTCCACTGGGCCTGCACTGAGGCCGGCAAGCGGGGAAGTGCGAAGCTATCTCTTTTGAGAGAGGCAGGGTCTGAATGCGATGAATGCATCGCGACGACAAATTTGAAGACATTCGCACGTTCCGGACACACAAAACGTTCCCGCTGCGAACCATCCCCCTGAGGGGGCTTCCCAAGTCCCTCGCTTGAGCCCCGCTGTGGCGGAAGAAGAAAGGAAGTAACGCAGGTGGAAAGTCTCCGCTCGGCCAGGTAAAGTGGATGGGGTGAAAAGGCAGGCTCGCGATACCCTTTGTGCCGAGGTGTTAAAAGGAGGGATAAATATCGGGCGCGATTTTTGCCTCGCCCGGCCTCTTCTTTTCGCTACGCCTTACAAGCGGCCCTCCGCGCACTGGGTGGCGGGAGCGGAGGCTCGCTGGAGGTCTCCGAAGGAGGTTTAACCTTCACTGCCTCTTCTTTTTTCCTCCTTCAGCTGGGCTTCCTTCTGGTTTACGGCCTTGTTGGACACTGAATTGTCCCCACGTCCGAGCTTTGCACGTGCCCGCTACAGCCTTGTGTAGTAAGCTCTGTCGCACCCGCCGCCGGTGCCGCGGTTTTAAGTGCGGCCCTACTTAACTACCGTGTTCTCGCCGAGAGACTGCCCAGGGTGCAGTCATAGATACCGATCGAACATCGGCTCGAAACATAATGGTGAAGCCGCTTTCCCTCTCTCTCTTCACTGCGTTCCTAGCGTTAATCTGAAAATTTGCCTGTTGTGAAGGAAGCCGTAGACATACCGAGGGAAATGGTTTCACTCGGTGTGAGGTCGCCTCGGGAACTTGGGAAAGCGGAGCCTGCGAAACCGGGTAGGCCACGGTATAGTTGACTGGGACCACAAAAGAGGTAGTCCTTGAGTGGCAGCAGATTATTAGGAGTGGGCAGGGCCATTGTGAGCGTGAAAGAACTCTCCTTGCATATCCACTTTCGAGTGCCTGTTCATTGTTGGCCGGAATGGGTTTTACTGTAGTCGAAGCGAAACGGCGAGGTTAAGTATTGAGTCTTAAAGCTGTGCTCAGAGTGACGCTTGCGGACACACGTGCTATCCATCTTTCGCGACCGCAGCCATCACAAACAGCATCATAATCATCGTGATTTCCTAGTTTCTCACACAACGACGACTGGTTCCAAAATTGATGCACGTAGCTCGTACCAACCCTATTTGAACAATTTTTTGTACTTGTCCTGTCGACGGCTTTTTTTTTTTTGTTTTGTTTTGCGGGGGAGCCTAGGTAACAAGGCGTTGCGAAACATACATGCCCTATCAGGCCATACGGGTACCGCAAGTTGCACCGAAAAATAACGAACATGAGACGCGGAGAACAGGGAAGCAGATTCACAAAACTGTTCGAACGTGAGATATACTCTGCTCTTGGGCTAACCAAATGCAAAAAGTCTGTCTGTCTGTCTGTCTGTCTGTCTGTCCGTTCAACTGCCCGGCCAATGCCGTTAACAATTCCCCGACAACAGTATATAAATAGGGAAAACCGTAGTTATAAGCTAGTGATCATTCGCTCTTTTTGTACCACCCACAACCTTACCACGATGACCGGCACAATGCATAACGTTGCCCTGTTTGTAAACAAATGACGTAAACGTGATGCGCGCTACCCCATTTTAAAAGAAAACACGCATATGTATAAATTGAGATGCACGAGGAGAAAAAATTGGCCCGGCATCTCACTTCGTCGTAAATATCGTCGAAAGACAATAACCCTGTGCCACCTCCGCCACGTAAACGCCTCTCTGCTTTCGCCTGCCCGCTTCCAATGTTGTCCGCCTGCCTTAAGACCCTGCCAGAATTAACACGGATGAGGTTTGCCCTAGGCAATTCAATTTCCCGCGTTCCACTGCTGGCGCCATCTATTGGAGCCTTTTGTTACTGTTCAACTTGGAACACTCCGAAGACGTCGAAGCTTGCGGAAGCGCTTTTTGTATTTCTGGGTCAAAATACTGTTGTTGACGCGTATTTTTATTTGCTATACCAAATATCAGGCAGACATGTTTTCTAAATTATAACAACACTGCTAGTACAAGTTGTGCATTGATGTTCTGGCTTTGATTATCCTAATGGGTTCTTTTGGATCAACAATATTGACAATTATGAAGCACGTTTCCGGAGTTAGTGCTTCAGAAAGGCTTTGGCTATATAAACAGTGTTCAAAAATTTTCTTCGCCTTGCGCGGGTTTGCTGATTCGAGGGACCGACAGGCACACACACGCACACGCACACGCACACGCACACGCACACGCACACGCACACGCACACGCACGCACGCACGCACGCACGCACACGCACACGCACACGCACACGCACACGCACACGCGCGCACACACACACGCACACACGCACGCACGCACACACACACAGAGATCAAAATTCCACGTTAAGTAGGCGAAGACCATTGTCTCTAAAAACGTAATCAGCGTCAAAGCCTTGACGAAAATTCCTGGTGGTTGCGACACGGTACATTGAGGAAATACATAATGCAAGAGAAAGAAGCATGCCGACAACGTCTTCGTTGCCAAGATCTTCGAGTGATGCTCCCTACAGGAAATTTTCCCGTTTCAAGGTAATTTTGGGCCGTAATTTTTCGCCGAGAGGGAAACATGAATCTTTGCTAGATGTAGATAATTTTTGTATCCGTCGAGAAAAAAATTGGAAAGGCCTGTAAACGGGGCCTCCCATCGTTTACTCGTACCACGTCATTTTCAGGGCTGTTATAAATAAATGTTGGGAATATAAAGACTTAACTATACAAGGATATTGTTCTCTTTTTCTATACGGGCGGTTTAAGAGTAAAAATTTGCATTCAAAGTAAGCATGCTGCTTTGTACAAAATTCGAAGTGGATATCGTATAACTGTCCGGTAATAATATGTCGAATGCTGCTGAAATCCGGAAGTAGAGGAAGTTGGTTTAAACTAGACCTCTGAACGGCGTCTACGTAAAGCTGACACAGGTGGCGCTGCCTAACCCCACAACCAACAAGAATTAATGTAAACAATCATTTGGCGCGGAAATTAAAATGAAACAAAACGTATCGAGATCCCCGAAAAGTTCTAAAAATGGTGAATTTCTGTATGGAACAGTTGGAATTTTTGTCGTCAATACGGAACATGACTGCTAATGACGCAGTAGAAATGCTGGCGGCTCTGCGGGAGCAGCAGACACGTGAAGGCACCGGCTTGACGTTAGGAGTAAGGTGACTCCTTGATGAGGATACGACACGCACCACTCCCTAGTGCCGCCAAGCATTGCACTCCGGACGCGTCTTCTTTGTTGGGACATCGACTTGCTGCCATGGCAAATGTTTGGCTCCTTGTCGACCTCAACTGCGTGGTGTCTCCTGCACACAAATCAGTGTGGTCAAATCGCAAACAATATCGTGCAAACGCAATGCAGCACATCCGGCTTTCGCGTTTGAAACGTTTATGTTCACAGGTTATGGGCTTATGCCTTGTTCGCCCAAACTACAGCTCCTGACCACCACTGCGGATCAGGATTACCTGGCGCAAGTTTCTTACTCGTAAGAGACGCTCGCTTGGACTTCGACTGGTCATGTAAACGATGTAACTAATATAAACTGAAAAACGCCGTTATTTGCGGGTGGCTACGTCTTTTATTGAGGAATTGAAATGAATAAAGTCATTACCTTCTTAACAAATTACTTGACACTGTTTGAGAATGGTGCTCAGACTGGCAAATCACAAAATCTTAGAGATATCAGCATGCATGACAATAACGGCGAAAAAAGAACGTTCGAACGTCTGGTATTCCTTAAATGGCAGAGCTTCGACCAAAGTGCAGGTGCATAAACATCGAGGCTTATCATTAATATTATGCATAAGGTGGGACGAGCATAGGTCGCATTATTTCTTCTGCTATGAAATATCTTTTTTTTTTTTGCAGATCGCTCAAATTGGCACGCTTTTGAACGGAACTCCTAGCATACAAAACACTTGTTAGGCCCATGTTCGAATACGGAAATACTTTGTGGTTTCTTCATATTCACACTAACATTAAGAAAATAGAAAGATTACAAAGTGTCGTCATACACTTCAACAATAGAATTCAAGCATAACAAATTAAAACGTGACACTTTCCCACTAACCTTCTATGTATTACTTTACCTCCTTCGCTACAAGCACGAGTGAAACAGTCCCACTTAAAATTTATTTATCAGCTCGTCCGTATTTATACCAAAATTTATATTTCATGGAACATTTCTTACTCACAAACACCAGATACGAGGCGCGAACATACAAACACCTTAGTTGAGTACACATGTAATATTGATGCGTTTAGACACACTTTTTTTGTCTTCCATTCATAATTGGATATGCTAGACCCTTTCACCACTAGTGCTAAGTCACTATCTGCTTTGGAATCAAGAATTAAAAAAAATGTTTGCATATTTAAAATGCCAATGCTATTATGTGATCACAGAAACCATCATGTAGATACATTTTTTGTATGCAGTTGTGTATGCAGTGTAGAATGATTGCATTTTCATTTTATTTAACGATTATACCAATTGAATTATGAACTTGCAAAAAAATGAATTCATTTTATTTACTACTACGAGGTGTGTATACAAGGAAGTGTAAAGTGATTTTGTGTAAAGTGCATATAGTTTCTGTTACTCATTTTTTTATTTGTTGCTAGATAGCTGACGTTATTAGCGTTCTTTGTACATTGTTCCAACCTGCTATGGTTTCAGTAGAGATTGGAAGTATTGAAAATAATAAATAATAAATAACTTTTTTTTTCTCTCTCTCCAAGAAATTCCCGGTGAGGTCACGGAGCGAAAGACGTCTGAAGTTTTTCGGCCCGTTTTGGGGCAATTGCGACAAATTACCGTTTCTTCCGAAGGTACACCATTATACCTTGGCGCGGACTAACGCATAAACTTAAGACGCAACCTTTGTAGCCAAAGCTTACGACTTCCCCGACAACCACAATCGGAACATAGGCATGTCAGCTGTACTTGCACGATATTTTTGTGCAACAGCAGAGAAAAAATGTATGACCGTCTGTAGTGTACATCTTTTGCCTTGTTGTTAAACGCGAGGAAGAAACATAACCCAACCAGAAACCACAAAACAAGCAGACATTGCGACTGGTGCCGTTAAATATAATGAAAGTCATTTTTTGTGAACGCAGGCGTACCGAATTTGTCTGGCCTGAGCACGCGGCGTTACTTGGAACCAATAACAAAACGATTCCAGTCAAGATGGTAAATTTACAAAATATACATGAAGCCGCCAATCCGCCCCAGACGATATTTAAAAAGCGCCATTATAACTGCAAGGAACCACATGTTTGTGTTATCGCAGAGCATGTAGGTTCTAACATATTGTGGTAAAAAAGGCCTTGAAAACAAAATACGTTTGGTTAATTAAAAAGACTGCTTTGTCCCGATAACGATTGTACCAATTGAATTATGAACTTGCAAAAAAAAAGAGTTCTCTTCGACTTTGAAGATGGACGACCTGCGAAGTGCACGCATTGTACAGAGCACCCAAAATCAAAGACAGTCTTATTTTTGCAATTTGCGACTGGGTACACCTCCTAGCCAATTAGCTGACTGAAACTTGGAACGACCTGGTCTTTATTCTAGCTGACAGACATGGAGCTTCCTGCTTCGCTCTCGCGTCATAGGCATTTTGTTGTTTGTGTAATGCTCCGACGCAAACTGGTCGCTCATGATGATACCGGACAGGTCGAATTCAGCCGTTTGACGTCCACGTTTAAACCTGCCGCCAGCACACCAGACATGTCATTAGTTAGGGCAGAGTCTGTCAAGTTAACGTACTCTGTTTAGGGCATGAAACCTATAGCTGCGCTTGCACGCCCCCTCTCCCTTCACTCCAATCCCGTGCACTCCAAAACCGGTAACCAGTTATGTGGGCCTGCTGAGAAGTGAAAGACACCGTCGAAAATGTTGCCGTGAAAGCTATTTTAGCTAAACAAGTAATATTGGTTTACGACGGCGTTCCAAGCATGCAAGTTTCTGTTCATCCGGGAGGAATTCGCAGCTAAGTGAACTTGAGGCGGCAACGGCTGCGGCGGCGGCTTTCTGTTGCTTCCCCACTCATTCCCGCTTCTTTTCGGGCCTTTGCTTCTGCAATTCCCGTTCGTATTCCTCCAAGCGAACGAAATTGGTCCGTCCCATAGCGAGTTTAAACCTGGAAGGCCTTGAGCCCTATTTTAGAGGACAAACATGTGGGCCGTGGCCGTTCGTTTCTTTCCTGCGTCGCAGGCACCTTGCTGTCTGTGTAACACACCAATCCAGACTCCTACCGCTCTATCATGACAAACAGGGCGCATTGCGTCGTGAGACTTTCACTTTTAGACCTCCCATCAGCACAGCGGGCATATCACCGGTAGCGGCACGAAGCCCAGCTGTGCGTGCATGCCTCCCTCCTCCTGCCCCCAAACCCTGCACGCGTATCCAGCAACCGGTTATGGGCGCATTCTTAGGAGCGAAAGGTACCGGCAAAAATGTCGCCGGGAAAGACTTTCAAGCTGAACAAAAATTATGGGCTCACGACGGCGTTACAATCGCACAAGTTTCTCTACATACCGGGAGGGATTCCCAGCTATTCATCTAGGTAAAATTTCAGTCTGAAACAACGGGTGCTGCTTGTTCGGCGGCTGTGGCTTTCGGTGGTTTTTACGCACATTAGCGCCTCTGTTGATTCTCGCAATCATCTCATAAAGGCGCTACGGCTGTTGACAGCCCATTTAACTACTTGTGAAATAGGCACCAGTCGTAGCGAGGAGATGACAGTTGGGGAAGAGGGGTCGGTGCCGTCGAAGAGAGGCCCCAGATTGGCTCCGAGCAAAGCGGCTTCAACGGAATAAAAACTCTGGGAGGGTCAGGCATATACTGCTCCGATGTAAAAATTGGTTGCGTATGTGCTAACTTTGCTGCAAACGTCGCCGAAAGACGATAGTCATTTGCCGCCTCTGCCACGTCAATGTCTCTTTTCTTAGCCCCGCCCCCCAGCCATGCCCTTCCCCTCCCGCCTTGCTCCTTTCAAGATATGCACGGAGCAAATGGGCTAAAGTTACTTCAATTTCGGCGCGTTCCGCGCCTCGCGCCATCTACTGCAACTTTTCGTTACTGCTGCACTTCTTGGGATGTTACAAGGAGGGTTTGTGTCGCGCGAGAACGCTTTGTTTTTCTTGGTGAATTTTTAATGCGTATCTTTACTTTGCTATTGAGAAAATAAAGCAGCCGCATGTATTTGTATTTAAAAGAACACCGCAACTACCATTAAGCATTGATGCTTTGCGTCAAATATGATTAGTGTTTTTTTTTTTTTGGGTGGGGGGGACAGATAAGAACATTGCCATTAGGTTTAGTAGTTAGTTTAGTCTAGTAGTAGTTATAGTTAGGCAACACAGCCATTATGTTTAGTACTTTGGGCCTACATAAAAGTCCTGTTCAAGCATCCGTGGACCTTTTGGCTGGATGGCTAAATCGAGGGACAGGCAGACAGATAAACAAACAGTTTACTAAAATTTTTCACGTTAGGTAGTCAGCGAGTGGCTATCCCCTTAAAAATCAATGTATAAAAGAAAACAGACGAAGCGCTGCAAACTCCCGAGCCACTTTCCAGAAATTTCACGCCAGGGAATTTTCTTGTACGATGGGCGTCCGCCGACACGTGCACCAGCAAGGTACATGACAGCTTTTGCAGCGGGTCCTCTGGATCCGTTTGATCGTACTCTTTGAATCTTGAATGTGACGCGAATTTAACACTCCGATAACTATTTTTCTAGTACTGGCACATAATTAGTCACATATTGCGTCACCGTAGATCGAAATTCGAATATTTCAAAATATTTCTTGGGCGTTCTCGGGTAAAAAAAAAACAACGTTTCAGGTTGAAGCGGAGCTAAGTGATTTACCGGAGGCTATGGTTTTTTTTGTTTTAAATTGAACAAAGTTGTATTGTGTCGTCGGGGCCTCTTTGAAATAATAAAAAATACAAAACGAACAATAAATGAACGTGAAAGCATGGCCGAGGCGTAGGCCTCCACTGACTAAATATCTGCTTGATAGTTAAATTACAATAATAGCGATGGCTACACGCGCAGGGATGCGGTGTAGTGTATTTAAATGAAGGAAAAGCTTCATCCTTCACACGAACTCTGGGAAGGGACAGATGAGTTTAGTGGTCCCAGTGCGGCCAACGTAAAGTTGCATTTTTAGGTTAGTCGTGGTAGTGACATGTGCTACTTCACAGGGGCGCCAACTGCGCGGCCTTTCAGCGGTGCAAGAGAGAGTTTTATTTTTCTATTTTGGAAGTCGTGAGGGGCCACTTCACCGGTGCTGCTCCAGCCGATAGCTCCCCAGAAAACCATTTCCCTCTTAGGCAAATATTTTTCTTGCTTTCTACTGTCTTTTAACCGAAGTACGGCGGTTTTAACTTGTTTTGTTCATAACATTTTTTCCAATGCGACGAGAGTGCTAGCACGGCTTACGCCGTTGGTAATTGGCACTAATGTTCGGAAGGTTTCATTAGCGGTGAGTAATTTGCAAGTGCAGGAATTGTGCCACGAATGCAAATTTATCGGGAAATGTATCCGGTTGCAGAGTAAGGGAGGAACCCTGTTGCTCCCACACTTTGCATCGTTTCCGTAGGCACTGTTGTAAACGTAGCATTGCTTACAACACTCTCTTACCCGTCAGGTATACCACCCTCATGGTTGTGTTGTCCAGTTCTGTGATCGTGTGGTCCCATTGGTCTCCTCTGCTTGTCCGATAAGTTGCCCGAACCTGACTGTATGGTATGGCTGTTTTCATATACGAAACACGTGTATGGACGCGTTCAGTGTTAACACAATCATTTTCTCTAGGCTGCACTCACCCATAAAGCCGGACCAGTTCTGGCACTCACAGTATGTCCTCATTCGATGACCAGTGGCTTAATAGGCCTCCTAAACAACATTGGATGTTTTATTCGATTTTTATATAACATTATTATACACGATTGGTCACGCGAAAACTTAAGATTCTAAATTACCGTTGGTGCATTACCACATCTTTGTGGTCAAACATTAACAGTGACGTCGAGTTTCCTCTCAAACTCTTGCGGACAAACATTTTCGCGCCTCCTCCGCCCCTTATGCTTGGGCGATTCCCCATGCATCCCCGCACGCCAGCCGCCATCGATTTTTGTCACCCTCGTTCATCCCAATCAAAACTCACAATGCTCTCATTACGACCGCAATACGTCGTATCTGATCCCGTACAAAACAAAGCACCGACATAACGTCGAGCCTGTCAATATCGCGCTTCCCCTCTGCGCGAAGTTTGATGCAACAAGACAAAGGGCATCATTAACGGGTAACAACGCTGCGGGGGAAGGGTTATTCTTCTAATTACCACCGCCCGTGTTTATCAAAGCGGCGAGCGTGTACACCGATCTCGGCCGTTCCTCATAAATGTTTTTTTTTCTTCAACCAGAGAAGAACAAAGGGCGATTAATGTTTTCATAGTGGCTTGCTGCAACCTATCTCGGGAAGTCATCTCACTTTCAATTTTTATCTTGCCGGTTAAGCGTGAACGGCGGAACTATCGCCGACCCCGCAAACAGTCATTAAAAAAATGCCTTCCCAGCAGACGACAAACGATCCAAAGCAGACGCCGTGGAGTAAAATGCTCTGGCGGCTTTCAGCAGACGACATGCGACGGCGGGAGCTTTAGTAGCAGACGATACGCGCGGGCATGGCGAGAGAATCAAAGCAACAAATGGAGCTTTCACCGGAGCCTTCACTGCGTTCAAGACCGCGTTTAAGCACTACTCGAGCGCGAGAAACGAGAAATCGGTTCCAAAAGGAAGGACACACGCACACACACCGAGTGGGACCGGCTTTTGACTCGACGCTTTGGAGGCAAACAAAACATTTCTCCGAATCACTTGACACGGAGGAGTGACAAATGACGCTTTAACAAATCGATACCGCCTTCGGAGAGAGCTTACAGCTCGGCTTTATTCGCTTAGTGTGGCCGATAAAGCGACCGGGCAGTCCTGTCACGTACGTTTAAAAACAAACACCGCCTGACGCCCCCGCCCCGAATCGAAAGTGATTCGACGTTCAAACACCCTCTCTGTCTCCCCAGCGAAGCTGCCGTGGGTTGTAGCCTGTCCGAGTTCTTCCCCAACCCTCCTAACGCTAGAGCGGGGTTTTCCGGCGTCTGCGAAAAAGAAAAAAAGCAGGTGCCAAAATAAAACCGGCGTTCTCGTCCCTTGTTTCTTGTTCAGAACCAGTGACAACTTGTGAGTCGTTAAACAAATCGTATAAAATCAAAAATAGGGAGTGAATGATGGTTGCGTTCCGCTCCGTTCGCGCTCCGTCCGGGTATGCTTGTCATTTTCTCGCTTTTTTTTTTATCTAGATCGCTGACACGTCCCCTGGGTACGGGAGAACGGGAATGTTTCGGTACGCGCATGCAGGCTGATAATCAGTGAGCAGAGGAAGCGAGGGGATCGTAATCTGCGGTTGATGAGCGGTTAGGAGGTGGCGCGCTTTCGCAGTTAGTAAGGTGGTGGAACCGGGCCGGGGAGAGCGAGCTGAAGCCACTTTGAACGGTATCAGAGGTAACTTTACGTGCTCTGCAGTTGGGAAGGTAGTACGCGGAATTCATCGACTGCCGATATAATGTGCGCTATTTTAGTCGGGGTCTAGTGACGTAAATACTATATGCCTGTAGAGACACCATCATGTTCCGGTCACCACTTTGTAGGAAGCAGGCGTGAAGCTACGCTACCTCAATAAATGTGGTAAGCCGCATCCGCTTCACGCCTGCTTCCTACACGCCCACCCTTTTATGGATGCATATATGTAGACTTTCCTTGAATGTCACGCCAATGCAAGAAAGTATTCATGAATGCAAAATCAACGTTGTGTACTGCATCCCCTTGTCGCGTGAAAAGATAAATATTGGATGGACAAGGCGCTGGATTAATGAGTGCCTGCGCGAACATCGCAAAACGTTAAAGGGCACATCCAGGTCCCACCTTTCGTCGCATTGCTCTAAGCATGGTTGTTACCCCAAGTTTAACCATACAAGTGTTCGGTTTACACACAATGACACGAGCACGAGGGAAATTTCGGAAGCCTTTTTGAGAAAAAAAATTGCGCCCACCTCCCCACGAGGGGAACCCTGTGTAGATGCGACGCATCGTGGGTTTCACTTGGTGTTTCCGTTGGATTGATTCTGAAATCGCGTGAAACATGTCGGGAACGCGTATGGTTGTTATGTTTTATGATTATTATTATGTTTTATTGGCCAATCTTGGTCAATCTCTCTAAGTGGTATGCTTGGGGCTTCGCTGTTGTTGCTGTAAGTGAGAGTTTCTTTTCTTTTATTGCCAGTGTTAATCATTGCCCCATCATGCGTTGTATGAGTAGCTTCTTGACGTAGTTTGAATGAGTCAAGGATATAAGGCGCGTTCGTAGCATTTCATTCTGTATCGGTTTTGTGGCGCAGTGGGAAGAGCACAATGTACCTCGCGTTCCGCCCACAGGGTCGTGGGATCGAAACCGCGCGCCGGTAACTGTTATTTTTTTATAGTGTAGGGGGAGGGGTGTGGACGAGAGAGGGGCATCGGAGAGGAGAGGGGGTGAGCGGCGGAGAGCGCAGCTCGCACGGCGAGGAGAATGGGGGAGGGGCGGACGACAACAACGCCGACGCTGCATGGACAAGGCGAGTGAATGAGATGCAGTCGCATCTAAAAAGAATTCTGACACGTGCATTAGCTCGCCCTCGGTGTCACTGATGGATATTGGAGTTGCTTATCTCAACAGTACTTGAGCGTCAGTTATCTGTGTTGTGGAGAGTGTGTTTGCCGCGTCGTCTACGTCACGGCTGTCGTTAGTGCGCAGGCTCAACTCTCTAAATATTTTCCTTCTTTTCAATAAAACTTCACTTGTTAGTAGCGCTCGTGTTGTGTACTCCTCTCTCGTCCCGTTTTGTTTGCGCTGGTTAATCATGAACGTGTTCCAACTTGCCCAGTTTTCGACATTTTTCGCACGAAAACATGTCCGCATGGAACACACATGAATGTCAAACAGTACGTAATACACAACATAAGCAATGAGCAACTTCGCACAACGGCGCAGAAATACTTCGACGATAAGAAAGCTGAAATACATTATTAGAAAGACAACGCAAATGCCACAGGGCAGCGTTCATGCCTTGATATATGTAGTTTACATGTATAGGTACTGTTATAATTCGTGAATGTATAGAATACTGCTCAACATGTACAACAAGCCATATACAAGAGGGCCACAAGAGATCACTCATACTTTTACTAAACGCACCAGAACCTGTAAACTCGTTGTGTGCCACCACACTTACTCAGGAGAACGTGCGGGCATTCATCACTGTTTGCATATATTTGCCACCTGAGAAAAAATGGCTACGGCTTTAGCTTAGCTAACCCTGGATATGCAGAGTGAAACTTGGCTTATCCTGGTTAGGCATTGCTTTTACATGGTTAACATTAGGGGTTGTTTCGCAAGTCTTGTTACATCCCCTTATTTTAATCTGTTCGCTAAGACGCTAAGCTTTCACAGATACAGAGCCTAAATAATATAACGTGCTAGTTTTGCGTGACCAAGTGCTGATGAAAAAATAGTTTCAGCAGCGGTTACACGGCTTATTTTTGGTGACTTTAATTTTGACCACGAAAAAAGTTCTTTTTAAGAAACAAAGGCTGATGATTTATATGTAACGCCATGCCGACAGGGCCCTTACAAGATATTCCATTACAAGGTATTATACGCAAAACCCTGGCACATTCGGTGCGATGCAGTATGTTAGTTCAACGGGTTGAATATCTGCACCCCAGTGGTAAACTGACGTGAAAGATACAAAACCAGCCGTATATTCACGAATAAAGGTAATTGAGCTAAGAGCACATGTGCCCTTCGCTCCAACAGCCGTGACTCTAGCTACTGAGGCTGCATACGAAGCAGTTTTGGGAGTTTTTGAAAATAGAAGGCGCGTACTAAGCGAACCAATAGATGGAGGGGTGCGCAAAGGAAGTGCCCGGAATAGAGATTTATAGCAGAGCGGAGAAACGGTCCCGGTACGGTACCCAGAACACCTGCGCGTGCGTCCAACCAGTTTTTTCGCCTCGGCGCACGCGCAGTGGCGCCGGTCGCTTACCGGGTACCGTACCGGCACCGGTTCTCCTCTTTGAAAAACTCTCTATTGCACCCGTCTGCTAACGGAATGTCGCGAGACTAAGTAGAAAACTGACAAATAAATCAAGAAAGTTTGGAGGTTGACAGAGAGAGAGAGAGAGAGAGAGAGAGAGAGAGAGAGAGAGAGAGAGAGAGAGAGAGAGAGAGAGAGAGAGAGAGAGAGGAGAGAGAGAGGAGAGAGGTGAAACATGCTTGAGTAGCGACACGCTTAATATGCTGGTTGCACGCATCATCCGCGGTGGCTCCCGAATTCCGATGTGCTAGTTCACCAGACACCACCAAATTCGAAGGGCTCCTTAACGCTGACCCTTCGAAGGTGAAGGAGCGATAAATGTGGGGTTCTGTTTCGGAAAAGGCAAGCGAAGGTATCAATGCTGCTAATCAGGACGCATTTAGTAGAAACACGCCTCCGCTTTCCAGTACTCGCGCACCTTGGAATCTTTGAAGGGATGAATTCGGCCGCTGAACTTCCTTGCACTGAAAAGGGGACGTTGAAAAAAGCCCGTTCGAAATGTGATGTTACGAAAACATTTGTCCCGCATTAGCTCCCTCCACAGCAAATGTCGAAAGACGATAGTCATCTGCCGTCCATTCCACGTAACTGCATCTCTTCTTTTTTTTTCGCCAACCTATCAGGCTATGCCCTCCCCTCTCTCCTCCCGTTACAAGCGCAATGGAGGTTGGATGAATTCCAATCAATTTTCCCGCGGTAGCGCTGCTTGGGGGCCATCCATAAAACCTGGAAACTCAGTGAAAACAACCAAGGCAATAAAAAATGAAGTGAAAGAATCATAGAGAATGATCTGAAAAAAGTGGATGGAGGCAAATAAGGCGTAGATATCTACAGAATCCGGAAGCGGGAGATCATGAGGAAAAGGTTCTTTAATAATACCAAAGGAAGTTAACTGCATTGCTTTTTGAAGCCCGGGACGGTTGCTTGCGGACAAAAACGTTTGTCCACGAGCCGGTACAGGAAGAACAGTGCGCAGGTTGTGGCAGGGAGCCGGAAACCATGCGATATATTGTAAAGAAGTGCAAAGGAATTCGTCCAGTGCTCAGTGAGGAAGACATTCAGCTTGCGGAAGCCTTTGCTTTATGGTTAAGGGAAAAGTGAATTGGAGAGCAGTAGAAGTTAGTAAAAGAAGGTTAGAATGTTGGTGGGAAAAGAGCAGAGAGGAATCTGGGAAGGCATGCGAACAAAGAAGTCAGACTACACAGGAATTAAATAGAGGTGTTTTTCTCTTTTTCTGGTTTGGCGCGGTGATTGTACAGTGGCGTTATATCTAAGGTCGTTTTTCAATGCCCCCGTTACAAAGGTGAAGCCGCTAAGCATAATCATCATCATCATCATTATAATCTGTTGCGACTTTTTGTAATTGTGGGATTGGCACTCGAGTCAGGGGCTCGAGCATAAGCCATTTTCGTATTTTGTTGCTTAAATATTGTTCTTGACGCGTTTTCGCTTGCCGTAACATTAATTACGCCAGGTAAATAATAAATAAAACGACACTGCTATAATCAGTGGTGTAATATTGTTTCGCCTGAAATGTATCTGATCTCTTGTTTTTGCGGAACAAGGCTGGCTATTTTTTTAGTATGCTACGAGGTTCAGTAGTTCTGTATGGTTTTGACGATATGGAGGCATCGTTTCAGAATCCTGAAATTTTTGACGGGGTGGCTCAATCGAGGAACATACAGAGAAACAAAAATTGGTATTTGAGTGACCCAAGAAAGATCACATGCCTTTAAAAAGTAAAGAAGGAAGTCAACGTGAATGGTGGTTGCTACAGTACTCGTACTGCGATTGCTGTTTCACTTAGTGTGGTGGCACCCGCAAGACAAAAGGGAATTTCCGCGTGTTACAGCCGTTGGTTAAAGTGGTTCGAACATATTTCTCTCCAGCATGGTGCCCTTCGCCATCGCTGCGAGCCAAGCATCTCGGCATGCGACCTCCGAGAGACGTTAAACTGCAGCATCGACCCTATCGAAGCACCGTAGAGATCCATTTCGCCACTTTTAAACAGCGCATCTCCAGGAGTCAAGTCTTACTGCTCTCACAACACTGCTGTCTCCACGTGTGGCTCTCAGCGCTAGGCACACTGGACGCGCACTCATTCTCGCACAAAAGGTCGTATACGTTTCAAGATCGCGCGAACAGCCTCAGTGCTTACGTGCCGCTGCACTGAACGACAATTGTTGCTCTCCGCATTCTTGCGTTCGGGACCCCTCACCTCTCCGAAGCTCCCAGGACACAACCGGCGGCACGCAGCGTGCAGCGCTCGTGCACCCCGTGCCGTCCCGCACACGTGCCGTTTAAGGTATCACTTGTGCGAAAAGAATAGACAACGCGCCGCCGACCGTGCAGCGGCTTTTCTCCGACGCTTGGAGAAATCTTCCACCAGTTTTGCAGGTGCACCTTGTTGAGGAGCCAACAATGGCGGACTAGGGGATGGGGATAGAGAGAGTGGGAGGGTCGCGTGCTGTGCTGGAGAGCATCCGTTGTTGCGCCTTCCCCTCAGGCTGGCATCCTCCTTTCAAAACAACTAAACCGTAAGGGCCAATTTTCTTTCTTGAAGGCCGACGCTCAAAAGCAGCAGCCTCAAGTGGACGCTGGGTAGGCGGTGTGTGGCTACCTTGCACGGCGAACAAGCCTACGCTGCGTGCTCAGACGTCGTTGTGGTGTCGTTTTCTTTTCTACTTCTGTTTTTAGCGTTACTATATCCCCCCTTGTGTGACTAAACGTGGCTTAGTCGCCCCCGCGTCGAGACAAACGCCGAGTCGATCCCGGTTTAGCTGTGTTGGGTTATGCGGTGTTGTCGCTGCGCGAATTACGCAGCTCATTTGAGAGTAACGGGTGCTCGCGCGCGAATTCGGTGTAGACGAATGAAAGCTTCGAAGCTGGTTTTGGGCGTCGCGGTAGGTTTAGGATAATCACGGCGTCCTTGGAATACAGAAGGGGTCCCTACTCCTAGGAATGTGGTTAGTTGAAGTGGGATTAGCTTCGGAAGCCGGGTACAGATGCGAGCTGATAAAAATGCACCCGGCAGAGAAAGTGTTACAGTACCCCACTGAAGCACTACAGTTTAAAAAGAAAGGGACGGGTACCCCCCAGATGTTTCGCCGTGATTGGACCTACGCATGAGTGTCTCTTCAGCCTCTGCTATACGCAGGCACAAAGTATACCGTACGTGGAACGGTATTAAGCTGTCTCGTGTTTTCCGAGTGCCAGCGCGGTTTTAAGCTGGTGGTATGCAGGGGGACCCGGCGAAGGGCCCGCGTGTTATTTTGATGCGTAGGTGTTCACCTGACAACTGTGGCAGCCCCTCGGAAGGGCCGATGACCCCAAGTAGTGCCACGTTCACTCGGAGACTTCCTGCTTGGTGTCAGTGACCTCACGGGGGCTCAAGCTGGCTTGAAAAGCTTTGAAGTGATTCGAACGACCCGGAAACTTTGACCCTGCTCCAGAAATTGCGCGAGAAATAATTACAACGTGTTGTACGATAGGGGAAAATGACCCATACTCGAAGGGTTAAGTTGAATGTTCGGCATATTTGAATGTCTAATGTGAACGACTGCGTTGATTGCCATTCCACGTTTCGAACAGAGGGTTGCAGAAATGGAGAAGGTCTTCGAAAACACCGGACACAAGAGCGCTAGTGAAACCAAAGTTTTTCTTCACACGCATTTGTTTGTATGCAATCTCAAAACGGGTAAAATAGAGGAGGAGGAGGAGGAATAAATGTTTATTCCACGAGCGCTGGTGCTGCTGTTAGGGCACCCGCCCGGTGGGGGGCGTCCCTAGTCCGGGATGCCCTGGGCTTGGCTGGCAGTCCAGGCCCTCTTCACCAGTATACGCTGGGTCCTAGGGTCTGGACTTTTCAGGCAGGCCACCCACTGCTCGTAAAATAGAACAAAACAAAAAAAGAACGACAAATGCTGGAAAAAGTAGTCAATTGGTGGGCTATATCACGATCGTCATCGCCCAATGCGCCACCACAAACCAAAAGCGTAGCTGTCTATCATAGCAGTTTAAAGTGCAGCTGTCTAGGGATCCTTCCCAGATTTCGTTCGTGATAGCACAAAGAATACTGTTTTCCGCAATTTCAGCCTTTCAATAAAATCTCTCTGACGAGTGTTTTAACGAGCTAGTGTCATGAATCAAAACTACAGTACGGTTGGTTTATATTTACGCCTGCATACCAGTCTAATTAATACTTTGATATACATATTATGGATAGCATGACCACGACTCACAATAAATGCAAGGGAATCATTTGGTACACCCAAAACATGTGCAATCACGTTGTGCTTAGAATTCGGCTTTGTGTTTTGTGTTGTCACCGCAAAATTTAGGCGGAGTTGATCCTAAAGTAGGATGAAAATGACAAAGGTCTCATTAACGTCTCGTCATGGTGGCCGTCTTATGTAAAAGCAGTCTCTCTTGATAAAACCCAATCGGCAAACCGCTCCCGCTCACTGATTAGTTAGAGACGCTGTTAAGCGTTAATAGTGGCTCTGGCTAGTTATTCAGCAGAAGCAGTATGTCAGGCTGGGAAAAAAATCAAGACACACCGCTCACATTCAGTACATGGGTCCTCGCTGGTGTCGTTCCGAGTCTGCAAGGGAGCAGTCTCTCTTGATTGTACCCAACCTGCCAAACTATTTACGATCACTAGCTAGCCAGATTCACTATTATCATAACAAAATTGTTGTTAGGAAGCGGAAGCGGTTCGCTGTTATGTACAAAGAGACTGTTTTAGTTTCACGTACGCAGAAGCTCCACGTACGTGAAACTTTTACGGTTGACCCGTGCGGATGCTCAGAATGCAAAGGGGCCTACGTGGATAGTACGCACGTTTGTGACATCTGAACTTTTACGTTGCGGAAGAAACGTTGCTTCCATACGTAGAAGTGACAAACATGGCGTCGCCTTGCCCTCCCGCTTCGCGGAGAAAACAGGTTCGTCCCAGATCCCTCGGTGCGGTACCGTGTTCTAAGCTGTTGTTTGGCCCTCAATTGCTGTACACGCTTTAACTGAGGACGTCGTGGCCAGTTGGAGGCACACCTAGACTAGAACAATCAGGCAGGCAATTCGACTGCAGGAGCTTCCGAAGACCTGCCATTTGCGGCGGCATCCCCATCCGAACTATCGTACGTCTGCTACGCATGTGGGCAGTCGCTGAAGCCAATCATCCATCACCTTCTATGGGACTGCATAGATCTGGAAGAGCCACGCGAGACGCATCGGACTGCCTGGGTCTTTGCTTACGACGACTGGATCCGTGCGAAGGGCCGCATCAAACACACTTTATCCCCCCTGTGGTGGTTCGTTCTTGACTCCTCCTGTTGGGACACTATTGAAGCCTTCTTCTCCCCTCCCTCCCCTTCCCCATGCGGCCATGAGCCATCCATTTCAGTAAATGTTCGTTTGTTGTTGTTGTACCGTTTGTCGTCGTCATAACAACGGGCTCGTAGGAGAGAACGAGTGGCTACAGCAGTATCTGCGTCTGTTAGTCGATGGCCCCAGGAATAACGTGTGGCCCGCGCGCTTTGGGCTGAGTGCGGGAGCTTCCAAATGCCGTATGCGCCGAGAGCGTCGCGCACGCGTAACTTAAAGGGTTACAAAACTACATGTGCGTGAGCTACGTATACTTTTCACGTCGCGTACGTGAACTCTGCACGCACGTGAAAATAAGACTGTCTTATCAAAGACAGAGCTCCCTTACCGTCCTGTTGTGTGGGAGCAGTCTCTATGATTTGCACCTAACCGAACAAAGCGCTTCCGCTCACTAGACAGCCAGGGTCACAATTATTAACAGTGTTGGAAAGCGGTTTTTCGGTTGTGTAATAATCAACGTAGACTGTTCATATACAGCTAGACCCCCTAATAGGCCTCCTGCGCTGCCCAGGGGGCGCTGCGGAAGCGGCTTCCGGGCAGTACTTCCGGGTAGTACAAAGCTGCGCGGGCCCCATAGGGTGCCGTGTTGACAGAAGGAAAATGAGCTCGATGCTCCCGATTGTTTTGCGACATAGACACCAGCCCATCCCCGACGAGTCCGATATCTTCTGGCGATCAACTTGGCATTAGGGGAAAAACCTTTGCAGCGCTAAACACGTTTACAGCGCCGACGAAAGTGCCGGGACCGTGACGGCGTCTGCTAATCGCAGGTTCACCGATCGATGGTCGTACGAAGTGAAATTTTAAGTAAAATTTCTAGTTTTAAACTAATACTCTAGGTGACAAAGACTTCTCAAAAACAGCCGATCAAAAAAGAAGAGTGACGCAATCGGCGATGACCGCGCTTTAAAAAGCCAGCGAGTCCGGCGGACCGCAGGCACGCCTGCTGCGGTGCGCCGCTCTTTTGCGTACCTGCACACTATGCGTGCACTTTCATTAAACAGTGCTCGTTTGCGTCGCCGTTACGAATGCATGGTGCAGCGTTAGCTTGCCGTTTTGTTGCGTGTCTCAGTGACAAAATGCCGCGACCGTCAGAAGCGTGAAATCAGTTTTGCGATTCCGAAATTAGTGACCGTAAAAAAAAGTGGTCGGGCGAACTAAGAGGCCGTTCGCTTCCCTTGTTTGCTCTCACTTTACTTAATTACGCTCTTGCAGCATACATTCCCAGTTCGCACTTAATAGCCTAGAATGAGGGTCAGCAACGGCCGAGTTCCATGCAGCCGTCACGGCGGAGGGCTGGACGTCAAATCGGGGGGGAGGGGGGGAGGAGGATAAGGAGGAGGAGGGCTTTGAATGCACAGAGAAAAAATTCCACGAATTTCTAATAATATTTGACAATAATCTGGCGAAGTGTGAAGATGGGGGGGGGGGGGGGCAATTCAACTGGAGGACGCCAATTCTCTGTTCTTATCTCGCTGCCTAACTCCATTTGAAGTCAAAACTGGCGTGTCGGCGTTTAGATTCGACGACCCCTGCACTAGAAAACCAACACAGTCAGTGATGATCGTATATAAATATTCGGTGCGGGCCCGCGCCGTGTATGCGGCTGTGTTATGTTATGCTGTGTTATGTGATGTTATAGAAGTACACGTCTTTGCAGGCAGCGGGCGTGTGATTTGGTGCGTGTTTTGCGTCCCTTATTAGCGCTTAATTTGTTTATTTAATTCCTACTCGCTAACCTACTTTAACCTACTCGCTAGTATACATGTACCCTGCCGTTCGTAAATCGTGCGGCGTAAAACGTTACGCAAGAATCATTTAGTTTGCGAAAATACGAAACAGAATTTCCACTCGTTTCAAAGGCGGTGCCAGGCCAGCAGTGTGAGCTGAGTCGGCTGCGCAATTCTTGCGTTCGCTTGCATGCTCCCGATGAAGCAACCTTTTGCAATTACCTCAGTATATAAGATGAGCAGCGTTCCGTGTTTATGCTACTCGTGAACTTTCCTTTGTCGCCCGTACGCAAGAAGAAAGAACGATAATTGTCGCAGGAAGTTGGACCACCCGACCTGGTGATACGGTGATACTGTCCCACGCCGCGACGACCGGCGACAGCTCGCTCAAAAGAAGTAGTAGTAGTAGTAAAGCTTTTATTTGGGGAAGGGAAAAAAGAAAGCCGACAAATCGGCTTCTTTTAGCGGATATTATTTTGTTTAGTCTCTGCAGCTACTTTAAGGGCTATTTCATACAGTATGCAGTCGTTTAAACACGCCACAACCAACATTCACTTTGGCTTGTAATTGAAAACACATGGAGGGCGGCGAGGGTCGTCTGCTTTTGTACTACCCAGAGGCGTCGGCCGCTAGGGGCGCTGCATGTCGCCAAAACTCCAGCGCAGGAGGCCTATTGAACCCTCACTGGACCGTTCATGAAAAACATTTATAAACAAAGTTATCTGCACGTAAGCAAAATTGCTTTTGCTAATTTTTCGCAACTTAGAACAATCAAGCGGGATAAAACAGTTTTGCGTAAACTCTAATGCATAAGTAAACTAATTTTCCAGTTGTAGCAATTGTAAGCAAACTTTACCTAGTATGTTTTACTTTTTGATAAATTTTCTAGAAAGTGGACAACTGTTTACACATGATTACGCGGTTTTTTATGGCTTTTAACAATTATGGAGTATTCCCACATTACATTAATGTACATCTATGTTGCGTTTCGAGGGGTTTTCCCAGATTTAGACTGCCGTTATGCAACGAGACAGAGCCAAGCGTGGGCTCTGGTTTTCACGGCAGCAATTGTCTAAATAGTGTTGTTTCATGGCCGCCATAGGAGCAGTCGTAGTTGGTTTCAACCAACCGCTTCCGCTCACTGACTAGCCAGGGTCACTGTTAATTATTGATAGCGATGCTCGCTAGTCAGTGAGCGGAAGCGCTTTGTCCGGTTGGGTATAACCAGAGTCCGTCAAAAGCATTGACGGACTCTGGTATAACCAAGACACACTGAGCACTTCCAGTCGCGAAACGACACCAGCGAGGATTGCTGAACCGGATGGCAGCAGTCCCTCTTGATTTTTACGCAACCGGCCAAACCGGTTCCGCTCACTGACTAGCCAGCGTCACTAGCAATAATTACCAGTGACTGTGGCTAGTCACTAAGCGGAAGCGATTCGACCGATTGCGTGAAATCAACCATGACTGCTCCGTGGCCGCCATGATGCGACACTATTTTGACGGTTGCCCTTCACGTATGGATGTTCACCTGGGAACTGTTAACACAAGGCTTTTGTACTCTCCCCACCCCCCCTTTATCGGCATCACCGGCCAACAGTATGAATAAATTAATAAAAAAAGTCATTCCCAGCGGACAATTATATTTTGTGATTTTTACATAATAATTTACATATTATAATAACATACTTGATATAGTTACAAGCATATGATGACGTGGCCTTTTATATAGCGAGGTTATTTCTTGCCTATTAACTCCCGGAAAGAAAACTCCTCAGGTTGATAAAAAAGAAGAGTGTGAGCAAAACAAAAACGCGGTGGTTTTAAGAGCTCCCCCCCCCCACCAACCCTCCAGCCCACCCTCCAAAAAAAGAAATTTACAGCTCATCTCGTCTGGACGTGCCCCACCAACCCTCCACCACCCAGATCCCCTACCCTTGAGCAGTGGGAGTGGGCGTTGCAGAGCTGCCAGCTCGAAGACCAGGAGGCCCTGATCTCTCGGGCGAGGATGGCAGCCGCGCAGGCCGCCTACCGGAATAGGATGGCCGCCCAGAGCTCCTGATTCTTTTTCTGCCCTACCCCGTCCCTGTTGTTTCAATAAACGTTTCTCTCTCTCTCTCTCTCTCTCTCTCTCTCTCTCTCTCTCTCTCTCTCTCTCTCTCTCTCTCTCTCTCTCTCTCTCTCTCTCTCTCTTTCTCTTTCTCTCTCTCTCTCTCTCTCTCTCTCTCTCCAAAACAGCTCTCACTGGCTCGGCTTCACCTTCACTTTGTGGGCATAAAGAGCGAGCCGGTATTGGTGAAGCTGTGTTCTTTTTTCGAGGGAAAAGATTCACGAGGCGCATAAAAAGGAGGGGATCTTTTCTGCTGTTGTGCCCACAAAATTCAACGTACATCCGACAACTGCAGCAGTATAGTTCGGTTGACGGATACCAGGCTAACTGTAATGTCTACGCACACATCGACGCGTAGTTTATCTCCATCCACGACGCGTTCGACAAGCTAGCGTGAAAATGTCTTTTTACTTACGGGGACACACAGTTAATAAAAGCTCAATTCGCAAACTTTTTCGGGGAATGGCACGCGTCTATGTCGCGTGCAGCTCGACGTAAGTAGCAGAGCGAAATAGCGATGCTTTGCCGCCATTTCCTCTGTAGCCAGATCGTCAGGCACGAGCGCTGTAACAGCATGACACGAAACTTTTCGGCGCTCACAAAATCCCAAGTCTATTTTAGCAGCACACGAAAAGTATAGCGAATGCAGCGAGCGTCCGTTCCCTGCCGAATGCCTCCGACCGCTTCCCTGGCTGCCCGATGATGATGATGCAGATGATGATGATGACTGATGATTTCTATTGGTTTCCCCTTTGTAGTGGGCTGATGACGTATCAGCTTACCAAAAAGGACTAATATAGTACCTATGTTTTGTACTCCTGGTTTAATACTAGCGCTGCTTCGGGCATGAACAGAAAACTTCCAGAAAACTAGGCAAACCTACTTCTTTTTTCCTGTTACAGGTAGTAACTGTACTAGGCAATATTTCCCTCTCTGCTTTTCGTCCATCAGCCTTCTAATCTTCGTTTAGTCCCCCCGACACCCTTAAGGTTAACTCCCTCGGTTAAACCCTGAAAAAGACCCTGCAATGCTTTCGATAAGGGCTTTCACTCTTTCGTTCGTGTCGGGAACCACTGCGAAAGTTATAGCCAGCACCGAGCTGAAATGCGTGAATTGCTCGTTGCACCAGATACGCCTTCCATTTCTGCTTTGTTTTTGTGGCTTTTAAAAATATGCTACCGAAAAGCGTTCATTGCTGCCACCAAAGGAAAAGCGGCCAATGGACGCTACATGGCCTTAGTGACGTAATTCGGGCCGTCGAAGAACGTGAAGACCGGGAAAGACAGAAAATGTTTTTGAGCGAGTTTAAAAGTTATCTTATGGTCATAGAACAGTAATTTTCGGCTGAGGTACTTTGTGACATTCGAATCTAAGTACTCGGTGTGTTGGGTGACTATGGTCTGCAAGCATTTAGGATTTCAAAAAAAAGTTGAGAAAATGTTGCAGGGTCGCTTAAATACTAGCGCTTCTGGAAGCCGTATATTTTCCTCTTGAAACTTTGGGTGGATACCCTCGCACTGTAACACTATGTGCCGCATATTTTCTGTTTCTTCTCCGGAGACCATGCATACCCCACCATTTTGTGAATACTTCTTCACAAAGCTCTGAGTTCGCAAGCAACCTGCTCTTGCCTTAAAAAGCAAGGCACTGCGGTGATATTCCAGAAGGCCCAAGTTTGAGCGAAACTCGGGCAAGTCGGAGCTGTGGGGATAATAATAAGCTCATGGTACTATTTCTGGGCAGGCTTAACACGCTTTAAACCTGCGATTAGTGCTATTTGCTGACTATCGAAGTGACGTAATCGGTGCAGGGCAGCGCGCTCCAAGGATGCGATACTATAGGGTGAGGCACACCTTTTAGTCCGTTCCCTCGTTCAACGTGTGCACTGTTGGCTACTTGGGGCAAACAAACCCAACTAGTTTATTTTATGGTACTTTTACTTTATTAATCTGTACTTCACTACAAAGTTCATTTTATTTTTTATTCCAGGCGTTCATATGCGATTTTCGTTTGACATTTTACGTCCTAAGAAGTAGTTTGTGCCGTTGGTGGCAGAGAGCGCAATCACGTGACTACGGCCGACTGGCAAAAAAAGAAAAAAGGTGATAGAAGCGCGCCATATTCAAAAGAGTCGCTGCTCGTATTACGTTATCGAAACCTTCCGCTTTTCGACACAAAATTTCCTCGGCGCTGTCCAGTCCGCTCATGTGCTGTTCAGGCGAAAGCCCATGGCGATACCTATTAGCAACTTCTTTTCTAATACATTGTACTTGTGCCTTTTCCGTCGCTTTCGTTTCTTTGTCTTTTGGCACGGAATAATTTAAACAGCTTCTTTTCTGCTATTACGTGTTTGCGTCAGTGTCTTCTATGTCATTTGATCGTCTTAGTGTGCAAGCAGACTCGAACACGACACAGCCTCCCTAGAATCGGGGTTCTGCGAGGGTGGTGTGCACCTGCCCTACTCCCGTGACATCACGTTAAGGCTTCACTCTGACGCACTATTCTAAAACTGTTACTTGTCATACTCACAGTGTTATGAATTTTGCGAACCGGGAACGTTAGTTCCTTAATGCTCCCAATTGCGGGCCAATTCCCCAAGTTGCCATGTGTTACGAAGGAAGGGATAGCAACAAGGACAACAACTTTTCATACTTCCGGACTAGGAAGCCACACCACAATTTATTTTTGCACATTAAAATTTCTCTCTCTCTCTCTCTCTCTCTCTCTCTCTCTCTCTCTCTCTCTCTCTCTCTCTCTCTCTCTATCTCTCTCTCAGGTTTGTTTTATTATGTTATTTTGCTTTTCACTGCTTTTGTTCGAGAAAGCTCTCCACAACAGTTTTTATTTTTCGTAGAGTTTGTTCCCTTCATTACCCTCCGTTCTTTCGCGCCCTTTCCACTCCCGCTTACCCTCCCTCTGGGGTCACGCGGTTACTTTAATTCTTGCTAAAAATTAATCGGCGCTAAAACATGGACGAGAGGAACACGTAACTCACAACACGGTGCCGAAATTAATTCTTGGCTCCCCGCTTTACTCGCTTTCCATGCTCTGCTTCCTGCCATATGACGGTGACGCTGAACGAAACCCGTTCAAATGTGTAAAGATAGCCTCTGACAATAGGCATGCGCCATTGATTGTATTGTAGCAAGGATAATGAACAGATGCAACAGGCCATCAAGCTATCGGGGTATGCGCCGTACCAGAATCAACCCTGTGGAAGACGAAGGTAGGATTATGTCCAATCCAGACGCGAGGATATGCGTCAAAGACGCGTCAGGGGAAGACGGTGAACACCATAAGGTGCGTGCGCGAGAAACGAGCTCGGTTATCTAAACGCTTGGATCTGCGTTCCTATCGGCTTCATCCCTACGAATAAACCACGTCAACCGGCTATCGGTGCGTCGACTGTCTCCTTGACGGTATATGCAATACGTATAAGCTGTACTGCCAGTTACCTTTTCAAAAGAAATGCGCGTCACGCAACCCCTCGAGGGAGTCTGTCTGCTTTGCGAGCAGACGATAACTAAAGCACACGCTCCAGCTGCAGGCGGATAGACGCGCGGTGGGAACCTGTGGAAGCCATGTCCGCCAAACCACCTAAAAGAAAGGCGAAGTCTTGGAAACACGTCTCCACTGATCGTATTGCGCACCCACCAGTTGACGGTCGACTGGTGGCGGTCGATGGTGCGTTCGCCACCAACGCTTCTGTAGAAGCTGCCTGTCGCGTAAAACCGCAGCGCACACTACACTGTGTCCTCCACGGTCATTCAGCGAAAGACGCCTCTAAGTCGTCGCAAACGGGGATCTTGCCAGACGACTGCAGAACCAATTCACAGCACTTTTCCAGAGCTGAAAACGAGCTCGAAATTACTCCTTCGTTTAAAACATCTGTTGGGGTAAAAATATGCCTGTTACGGCGACCATAAAAACAAACGCCGCACGAGCGGCCACAACGGGCGTCCCGAGTTCAACTCGGCCGTGCAAAACCGTGCCTGAGTTTGCTCCGAGTTCTAATGTCACTCAAACAAACCCAGCCCATTTGTGGGCGTGGTGTAACAACCGAAGCCACACCAACCCATTGCGTCCACTTTGTGTGGGCGTAGCGTCATACCGACGAAGTCGTCATTTCATGCCCGCTAGCAGCGACACGAACTTAGCACCAAAGAAAAATGAAGTCCCCAGGCAACCGTCAGCCAATGGTGCCACTCTCGCGGGGGTGTTCACTATTGTACGATCCGCTAGGAGAGGCCAAGACGACACGATTTTACAACGGGAGCCTTCTTTATACACCGTGAAAACACAGTCGGTGACAAATGACACAACTTAAACGCGTAAAACGCACTCGCCAATGCTCAAACATGCTCTTGGCACGGGACGATTTCTGATGTGCGCCCGCAGTGCACACTCAAGCAAGCCGTGAATAAAAGCCATGATCGAGAGCAGGGCGCGTTCTGTTCGCTACTGTGGACCCCTTTGATTACTTGGTTTGTGCTTGCGCAGAGCTGCACAGCGACCACGCACAAGCCAAGTAGCAAACATAATTCAGTGGAAGAACAGAACACCGAGAAAAACGGACCGCCCGGTGCCAGGCGTGGCCAACAGCCAGGCTGGAGATTTAAAAGTAGCAGTGGGGTTATCTTGTTTATGCTAGGAAACGGGTATTGCAGATGGATTTCAGATGGTGCTGCATCGGAAGATAGCAGAAGCCGCACTTTATCAAAGTAAGCGGACCCAATACAGCGCGCTGAATATGCCAGGCGTGCTGCGCGCGATTCCGGCGGTTTCGCTCAAGGAGGATCGAATGCTCCACTATCTCTACTTTCATATCACCCAAGCAGCTGGAAACTCGGGAGTAGGCGCAACTCGGGCCTTCTGGAATAGCACCCCTGCCCTGGGAATTATCGTAGAAATTTTCCTTTCTGGTGTCCTATTTCTTAGCCCTGTACATCTCTAACGCCGTTTTAGCTTCCATTTTTTGTCCCTATTTATTCGTTTCTACCTGCCCTGTCTCTTTTTGATTACCTTGGCTGTTTCGGTTTGGTTACCCTACCACAAACGGCAGCGCCGCAGTGCGGCCGCTTGGAAAGCCCACGAAGCTCTCCCATACCGTTACGGCGGAGTTTCATGACTACAAAAACATTGCAGGACTCTTATCTCACGGACGTGCGTGAGATTAGAATTTTTACGTACGTTGCAGTGTTCACGTTGCCTCCGTACGTAGCTGCGGCCAACATGGACACGCCCTGCACTTCCCCTTCACTGCGAAAATGGCTTTGTCGCTAATCCCTTGGGGCGATATCGTGCTCTAAGCTGCTGTTCCAACCTGAATTTGCCTCTTCTTACCCTAAGCTTAAGTTTAGATTGACAAACAGCTTTTGTTTTGTGAATAGAGGAGAGATGTTTCTGTTGTTAAGCCTGAAGAAGTAGCATTTTTCGTCGTTACGAGCACGAGCTCCAGAGATAACGAGTGGCTGCAGCAGTATCTGTGTCTCTTAGTAGATGGCGTTAGCAATGAGGTGTGGCTCGCGTGGCTATAGGAGGGAGTGTACGCTTACAAACGCCCGACACGCCAGTACGACGCGTCCGTTTAACTTAAAGTGTTTCGAAACTACAGGCGCGTGAGCTACGTATGCTTTTTACATTGCGTACGTGATCTCCGTATGCACGTGAAACTAAAACTGCCCAATCGAACAGACTGCTCTCATACCGTCCTGTTGTATGGGAGCAGTCTCTTTTGATTTGCACCTAACTGGCCAAACGTTGTCCGCTCGCTAAATAAGCAGGGTCACAATTATTAAATATGGGTGAAGAAGAAATTTTCGGTTGCCTAATACTCAACTCTGGACTGCTCCTCTACATAAAAGCCAACATAATTAAACGCTCATTCGAATGTTTAGAAAAGACTATTTTTACTTTGTGCAAATCTAAAAAAAACTTCGTGGAAATAATGTTTTTGTGCAAAAAACCATTCAACTAAAAAAAGGTTCCTGAAGACGTTGGTGCCAAATTACAGCAATATGTTTATTTTTTTTAATAAAAAACTGTCACGCATTACTTGTAAACACTTTGCCTTTTAGCATTTTTTATAGGTTTTGCAAACACAAATTCTTGATTTAACAATAGTTGCATCAGTCGTTGCGCGCTACAGCTCAGTTTTCCGATATACAATTGTTGCTGTAATCTGCTGGTAACGAAGTAGACGGGGCGAAGCGTGGCATTAGTTTCTTGATGCTTAGATGTCGCCTCAGAACTGTGACAGCCAGTCCGAAGGGCTGATGATCCTACGGAGCGCCACATTCACGCGGAGACCGCCGTTTAGTGTCAGTGACCTGAGGGGTTGGCTTCGAAAGATTTGAAGTGATTCCAGCGACCCGGAAAGTAAGCTTATGCAACAGATTTTCAAGAAATATAGTTTCAATGTTGTGTGCAATGAGGTTCTAATTATATGAGGTTTAAATAAGGCGCTCGAAGTTTTAATTGTGTTGTCTTGTTTAATGTATTGCATATTTGAAAGCGTAACGTGAACGACTCGTTCGTTACAAATTCAGGTTTCGTACAGTTGGTTGCAGCAATGGACAAGTTCTGTAAAAACACAGGATATAAGTGCGCTACTAAAACTGAAGTTTTTTTTTCACACAAAATTCTCTATATGCCCTCCCAAAACATCAAAATAGAACAAAACATAAAAAAAGAAGGGGAAAGCTGGAAAAGCTAGTGAATTTGTTGGCCAATTCACGGGCGTTAACGCCCCGTGCGCCACCTCAAACCAAAAGCGTAGCTGCCTATGGTAGCAGTCTAAAGTGCCGCTGTATAGGTACCATTCTCAGATTACAGTCGTGATAGCGTAGTAGATTACCGTTTTCCGCAGAATCAGCGTTGCAATAAAAGCTCTTTAATGAGCGCTTGAATGCGCTAGTGTCATGAATCAAAACTACAGCACAATTAGTTTATAGTTACGCCTCTATAGCAGTGTATTTATCATTTTTACATAGATATTATGGATACTGTTAGAACAATTCACAAGGAATTCAAGAGAATCCTCGGGAACACCCAAAACATGTGCAGTCAGGTAGTGCTCAGGATTCGGCTTAGTTGATTGATTGATTGATTGATTGTAGGGTTTAACGCGCCGACGCAACGCAGGCGATGAGGCGCGCCGTAGTGGAGGGCTCCGGGTTAATTTTGACCACCTGGGGATCTTTAACGTGCGCCGAAATCTCGTACACACGGGCGTTTTTTTTTTTTTTTTTTTGCTTTTCGCCTCCATCAAAAAAGCGGCCGCCGCGGCCGGGAATTCAACAGGCGACCTCGTGCTCAGCAGCGCAACGCCGTAGCCAGAGTGTCCAGGGTGACCAGGGCGCATGCTCAAAACGCAAAGGGATAACATGGATCTCACGGACGTGCGTGATTCGGCTTAGTGTTGTCTCCCTAAAATCTAGGCAGAGTTGATCTTCAAGAAGGATGAAAATGACGGTAAAGGTCTCATTAGCGTCTCTTCAAGGTGGCGACCTTGTGTAAAAGCGGTCTCTCTTGACTAAACCCGACCGGCAAACCACTTCCGCTCACGGAGTAGCCAGAGATGCTGTAAAGCATTAGCAGTGAGTCTGGATAGTTATTCAGCAGAAGCAGCCTGGTGGGGTGGGTAAAAATTCAAGGCCCACCACTTCCATTCAGTACACCGGTCCTCGCTTCATCATCATCATCATCATCATCATCATCACCAGCCTATCTACGGCAGGGCAAAGGCCTCTCCCATTATTCTCCAATTATCTCGGTCCTGTGCCAACTGTGACCAATTTATCCCCGCAAACTTCTTGATCTCATCTGCCCATCGCTTAGGTCGGCCCTTATCTGAAGGGAGCAGCCTCTCTTGATTTTACCCAACCGGCCAAACAGTTATCTCTCACTAGCTGGCCAGATTCGCTATTGTAATAACAAAACTGTTGTTACGCATCGGAAGCGGTTGACCTGTTGTGCAAACATATAAAGTTTTAGTTTCACGTACGTAGAAGCTCCACGTACGTGGAACTTTTACGGGTGACCAGGGAGCATGCTCAAAACGCAAAGGGATAACATGGATCTCACGGACGTGCGTGAGATTGGAATTTTATGTTGTGATCTTCACGTTGCTTCCGTACGTATAGAGGTGACCAACAACCACGGCCTGCCCACCAGCTTGTCAGCGAAAACGGGTGTGTCGCTAATCCCTGGGTGCAATATCGTTTTCTAAGCTGTTGTGTCGCCCTCAACTTTCCCCTTCCTACCCTCAGCTGAAGTTTAAATCGATAAACAGCTTTTGTTTTTAAGATAGAAGAGCGATATTTCAGTTAAGCCTGACGAAGTGGCATTATCATCGTCATAGCAACGGGCTCGGGAAATAACCACTGGCTACAGCACTATCTGTGTCTGTTACTAGGTGGCGCTAGAAATAATGCGCGGAATTCGCGTGTATGGGCAGGGAGCGCGCGCTTCGTAACTCTTTACGCGCGGAGAGCGTCACTAACTTAAAGGGTTTCAAAAATACGTGCGCGGGAGCAACGTATACTTTTCACGTTGCATATGTGAACTCTGAACGCACGTGAAACTAAAACTGCCCAATCCAAACAATTGCTTACTATGGGAGCACTCTATATTGTTTTGCACCTAACTGGCCAAACCTTGTCCACTCACCAAATAATTAGGGTCAGAATTATGCATTAACAATGGGGGAGCGGTTATTGAGTTGGGTAATAATTAACGCAGACGGCTCCTATACAGGAAGACCACCATGATTTATCACCCATTTGACGGTTTAAATAAACGTTTTTAAATTAGCAACTTTGACATAAATTAAGTTTGCTACAAATATTTTGTGCATAAAAAAGAGCTTACGTAAATAAACATTTCTGTGTGCACCTAAATTATATATTACACTTCTTTTCTTTTTATCACTTTTTAAAAAGCCTACAGTACTAAATATAAATATCATACTTACTGGTGGTTGTATAATGCCGATTTTGTATATGTTTCGCAAAGATACGCATTTCTCATGGGTCCCTAGCGGACATATTGTAATTTGTTGTTGAAGTGAAACGGCTTCAAGCTGCGTTGTGTTTCTGCGGTGTTGAGATACTGGAATTGAAGGCGACAGGGCGAAGCGTGGGCTAGGTTTATAGATGCGACGCTGAGAGCATCTCTTCTCGGCAGCCCTGTCCTTCCTGCGTGCGTCCGTTGTTGTTGTCCGGAGCCACTCTCCCCCTCTCCTCTCCGATAGCGAACACTCCCTCGCGAGGGGCATTGCATTGGATTCGATTGGCTTGGCTTGGCTTGGCTTGGCTTGGCTTGACTTGGACTGGACTGGATTGGATTTTGATTGGATTGGATTAAAGTGGATTGTGTTGGATTGTGTTGCGTCATAGCCGCGGCATTCCGCGGTCTCCTCTCCTTCGGGAGCGCTGCGCTTATAATAGTGCGCCGCTCTCCGGCGGCCTTACGGTCGACGGTTGCTCTCCGCTTGCGCTTGAACCCCCTCAGCGTCGCATCACACCAGGGTTCCCGCGAGGGTAGGTGGGCGTAACTTTTTAATCCTTAGATGTTCCCCTGAAAACTGTGAAAGCCCACCGGAAATGCCGATGATCCTACGTAGAGCCACTTTCACACGGAGACTCTGGATTAATGTTAGTCACCTCAGGGGTGGTAAAGCGTACTTGGAAAGCTCTGAAGTGTTGCCAGCGACCCGGAAACAATGATTCCATGGCAAGAGAAACAATGTCATCGTTGTGCGTAATACGGGAAGATAACGAATACTCGAAGTTTTAAATGTGGGCTCTTGTATAATTTATTGCCTATTTGAAAACCTAACCTCAGCGGCTGCGTTGATTACCATTTCATGTTTCGTACAGCTGATTACAAGAATGTACAAGGTCTGTGAGAACACCGGACAGAACTGCGTTACTAAAAATAACGTTTTTCTTCACCTATGATTCTTTATGTGCCCTCTGAAAACGCGGAAAGATAGAAGAAGATATAAAAAAAAGGAGAAAAGCTGCAAAAAACAGTCAATTTGTGGGCTAAGTCAAAATATCATAGCCCCGTGCTCCCCCACAAAGCAAAGGAGTAGCAGTCTAAAGTGCAGCTAACTATGGATCTTTCACAGATTTCGGTCGTGCTGGCGTAATAGACGGAATAATGTTTTCCGCAAAATCAGCGTTACCATAAAAGCTACGTAACTAAGTGCTTTATTGCGCTGCTGTGATTTATCAAAACTACAGACCAGTAGTACTATATATACGCGTTATTACCAGTCTATTAACCATTTTATATAAATAATATGGTTACTATTAACACGATTCACAAGAAATGCCAGAGAATCCTTGGAAACATCCAACACATCTGCAATCAGGTCATGCTCAGAAAAAAATTTAGGCGGTGTTGATATTCAATTATAATGAAAACGATAGTAAAGGCCTCATGAGAGTGTCGTCATGGTGGTCGCCTTATGTAAAAGCAGTCACTCTTGATTTATAAACCCAATCGACAGACCGCTTCCGCTCCCTGAGTAGTCAGATTCCATGTAAAGCATTAATAGTGGCTCTGGCTATTTATTCAGCCGATGCAGTATAGCAGGCTGGGTTAAAAATCAAGGCCCACCGCTTTTATGCCGTACGTGAGTCCTCGCTTGTGTTCCTCCGTATCTGGAAGCCGGCAGTCGGGCTTATTGTACCCATCCGGCAAAACAGTTCCTACGAACTAGCTAGCCAGATTTACTACTATAGTAACAAAACTGTTGTTAGGCAGCGGAAGCGGTTAGCCGTGTGTGTAAAAATACAGTTTTAGTTTCACGTACGTAGACACTCTACGTTCGTGGAACTTTCACGGGTAACCAGTGCGCATGCTCAGGACGCAAAGAGCCTATGTGGATATCACCAATGTCCTGAAATGCGTTTCGAGTCATGAACCCCTCGCCCAAATTTCGTTTGGTGACAAAGGCTACCGCGAGGAACGCCTCCACAGGTCGGACGCCATCGGGCAGCCGCTGCTGCTCCGTGGGCCGCAGAACCTGCTTCCGCGTACGGCTGCACTTTCACGATAGAAATGCGCTGTTGGTAAGTTTACCCTCAATTGTTGCTGCAAGATGAAGCAGAACTAAAGTCTTATCATTGCAGCCTTTATGGGAGCCTGTAGAAGGCTGAAAACACGCTCAAAACTGTCGACTGATCTGGATTTGATTCTGAGACATTTTCAAGAAGACTCCAGGAGTGGCAGACTTAAGGCAAAGTTGGGTTCCGAGATGGTCGAAAATATTTTCTGACCTTTGAGAGCGTTCCTCGGAGCCCTTCCCAGCTGCAGCTCTTAACCTTGAAAATGGATTCCACAGGACGGCCATCGAACCTTTGTAAACTGCGCAGTTCGCTTCTACACTCTAATCCTGCTAACCGATCATGTTACTTCTAAACGGATGTAACCTCTAGCAGAAAGGTTACAATGGAGCTAATTTCATATTTTCTTTACCCCAGTGCATTTTAAGGGTATCAGGCGTGAACTCATCGATTTATAGGTTACTTCAACAAAATCTGACATGCAACCTTTACATTGTAACCTATAAAACGCCCTGCCACCCATAAGAGATGCTCGTCGCGCCTTCTCTCCAGGCAGCCGTTGATTTCTCCGTTGCATTACGGGATATAAAGAAATGGCGGTGCCCGCAGGTCCGGTGGCGGTGTTTTCTCGCCACTCGAGCCTTTTTACCGCTGGGATACCCCTACGATGAAGCGAGGATTGCTGTTAAAAGATTTGTTTGTCGGCGTGAGTCGCGGAGGCTGTGGCGAGCCCATTTGTGATTGGCAGCACTACATGGCCTGTTCTTCTACGACCAGCATTAAGATCGCATGTTGGACCAATGCCCCGGCGCCAGTGAAAGCGAACTCGGTTAGTATATTCCCGTAACGGTATCCGTGTTTTCATTGGATGTGTCTTTTCGCTGGGGGCTTTTCAATTCGAAATTGCAGCATTCGAGAGGAATTTTTGTTACCGGACTGGTTGCTTCGATGGACGTTTTCTGTTGCCCGCGACGCCAATTGAATGAAATCACGGGCTTGCGTTCGTTGCGTCAGATTAGGGAGGACGATCTGGAAAGCTCGTACATTGTAACAGATAACGGCGTTCGGGACCTGCTTTCTGCTCTGTCTGCGCGCCTTCGTAATGTGTTGAGCATTTTGTTTAGGCTGTTCGCTGCATCGGGCGTACTTGACACGTTATTGGCCCATGTAATTGTCAGGTAGCTCTGTTTGAATATTTCAATTTTTTCCCATTAAACGCTTTTATCACCATTCTATTCTCTAGGTATTATCATTTTGTTTCAGCCGTCGGGGAATGTTCATTTTTCTCGCTGCATATATTCGGAATGGTGTCTAGTTTATTGGTCTTGTATTAATATATCCGGATAAACACAAGGTGTGTGCTGCAGAAAAGTAGTGCACTAAATGCTGCCCGAAATTTCTAAACTCACTTTTGTCCAGCACAAGCCTCTTTTTTTGTGAAAGTTTGCCATACCGCACAATAAAAAGTTTTTATATCTACAACACTCTTCATTTTTGTCATTCTTTTCCTTGAGTGGGTAAATATGGTGTTAGTCATTTTGAAGTAGCGGGGCATTTTCACCATGTTAAGTAGGTTTATTATTCCCATTCGCACAAATCAGTCGTTTATTTATTCGCGTGGTATTGCAGGGCAAATGGTTGTTTCGCGTGATCCTAGTGTAGTGCAGTAAAGCCACTTTACAGAATGGTGGTATGTATGAGCCAGCATGCAGGCTTCCTGATTGTTGTTTTTTGATGATACAGAAATTGTGACGAATTAGGTTACAGGGTGTGCTGGCCAAGTTACCCTGAGACAGGTGCAGGTGCAAAACTGGGTGCTGCACCCATATCGGTTCCTGGCTGTTCAAAAAGTGTGGTTGCATCTGGCTACCTATGCTATGATTTGTCAACACTACTGTTTTTCTTGCAGGCAGTGTTCCTTGAGCTCACAACCAGGACTCCCCTGCGTATGGCGCAAGTTGAAATGAAGGCTGATGTCAGTGGAAACAACGGTATGAAAATGCAAGAACATTCATTTAAATATTCTTTGTAAAGATGGCAAGCAGGCCTGCACAGACAAAAGTGTCATTCACTTGTATAAACAGGAGGCCTTTCTTCAAGTGCTATGATGTTATATTTCGTATCTTATTTTGCCTCATGTTTAGTGAGTCTTTCTATCAGTTCATTACTTCATGTACGTTATGAATTTACATAATGATGTCCTCAGCATGGAGCTTTGCAGCTTTTCAGCAAATCTAGCTATTCTATTAGATGGGCAGAGCCAACAAGAAAAAAGAGCTCTTTTTCGAAAAGAACTCTTATAACGAAAAAGAGCTCTTCAAGAAAGCTCCATTTGTTAGTGAGTGATTGTAGTGTGTTTTTTTCTTCGTTTTGTCAAGTTAGCGGTGTTATTTCATTATGAATGTATACCATCTGCCCAGCTGTTAAGCCTATTGCATTTTAACCCAAATAACTCTTTGAGTCATTACAGCTACAGACCTCCTGGAAATGCCACTTGAAGATCGGTGCTAGTTCTAGATCTATCCACTCCTACAACACATCTGGACGAAGAAAAATGCAAGGTGGGGATTCCTTTTTACTACTAGCCGAGGAACGAACCACCGATCAGAACACTTTACTGAAACGAAAAGCGTTTCTGCTTCCTCATGGGATCCTTCATCAAAATGAAACTGCCAGTACGAGGGGAGTCAGGGGGATGTTCAAGTACAGCTGAAAATGTGACGCAGACGGCGTCAGCATCGTGAAAGCACGTTTCCTGGGTTTAGTGCGACGTTCGCTGGGTTGCGTGTACTAGTGATTCCATTTGAAGGCGCGGAAATGTTTTTGTTTTCTCTTTTGCAAATGTATGTGCGGCACCCCAGTTTATCTCGTAGCCCAAAGTTGATGCTTGTACCGGGTGAGCATGCAGAAAAATTGCGCGAGATAAACTGAAACACCGAACGATTAATATATGGGAGGGTTCGCCGGTATGACTACAGTGGCTGCGCTTGTTCTGAACAGTGCGGCCAAATTACTCTGTGTAACGATTACTGAAATTATGTCAAATTATATGAAAGGCCGTAAATCACTCCATGTCTAGTGTGCCCTTTCATTCCATTCTCTGGTCTTCGTCTTCATTATCGTGCAATATATTTTTTGTACTTCACATGCCTGTGGTTTCGTGTCAGGGGCTTATATATGGTTGCACTAGATTTTTTTCTTTTTCTGAAAGTTTCAGTAGATGGCTCTCCAAGGTGGGGAAATCCAAGTGACGGCCCCTCAGATATATACCTGCATCTACGGCAGCAGGGAACAAGTTATCCAGATGACCTCGGGAAATCTTCAGCGTGCCGTGATTTTGTGCCTTGTGTACTACATAAATTGCGAAGCTTACCTCTGAATTTTTCGAAGTCCCTTATTTATGCAGGAAATTACAGATCCCGTTGAAAGTTTGTCCAAAAGACAGATTCCAATCGGCCTAGAAACTTGTTAGTGCTGCATAAAAAAGATAACTTGGCGTGGGAATCCCAACTCAGGTGGAACTGTAAAGAGGAACCCACGAGGGAAGTCTAAAGATGGATTCGTAGAGTCGAGTGAATTCCAAGTGTAAGTGCAAGAGTGACACGGAGAATGTAGCGAACGTTGCCATAAACACTGCTTTGTATGAAACAGTGAGTTTGTAATAAATGTTCTTTGTACTTTCCCACATTCTGCGTTTTTTCTGTGCAGAACCATGAGAATAACGCTGGACTGGCAAAGTGCACCTCTGAGAACCATCTCATAAATATAGCTCCAATTCGAATTCGTCTGAAGTTGTTCAATGGCAGCAACCAAACAATTCGAAATACTTTGCATGCTTCCGTGCGAATATTGAGATAAATAATCTGTACATTTGGCCATGTTTGTGAAGCTGTTCACGCAACATTTATTAAATATGTTTAATAAGATTATATGAATAAACCGAATTTTACCTGGAAGGCGAAAGCAATACAGGAAACGCCAATCTGCCCAGGAATCCGTACTCGTCAAATACTCATTAAGGGACGATAATAACATAGGGGTGGTTCGCAGCTTGGCTTTTTAATAAATAGTCCACAGGTGTTTCATAATAATAAATGTGAATGTTCAAAACTACTGATGCCAAACTTCTGGAAATGTGCTCCTGTTAAATGTGCAAACATGTGTGCATGTACTGCAATTCTTTTTTGATAATCATGGCCTAAGTGTTAAGAAAAGAATTTTTGCTTACGGCTATGTTATCACAACTTTGGCATCCTTTTGATGTATGCTATCAAGTGCATGTTTCCACTAAAGCTTTATTTCGCTAGAGCTTAATGTTAATTAACTAAACGTCAAATTTATGCCCAAAATTTACCAAAAGAGCTATAATGCATGTTTGATGCTCGTTTCTTAAGCGGCTCAAAGCTGATGCAAACATCAAATTTAGTTTTACCTGTTCATAAGACTTAAGCGTTGCCAATACTCGCGAAGATTTTTGAGTGACCACCTGGGTAACGATTATCGAACAGGTAATGCAATGCATATATTAAGAGAACACTTTCAAGCTTTCTTGCACCGCAATTTTAGGAATTATAAAAGTAACTTCTCTTTTGGCTGACCCCGTGTGGCCGGCAGTTTATTGGGACGAATAAAAGACACCCGAGGCTTTCAGAGTTTAGACGGCGCAATTTATTTATTTATTTATTTATTTATTTTATCAATACTGCAATTCCTATTAGGGATTTTCGCAGAGTGGGTTACGTGGTTTACATAAATGCTCATATGTAGATTTTCAAAGCCAAAAAAGAGAAAAACAAACAAAAGTAACCACGAAGGCACTAAAAATATACAAAAATTTCCAACGTTTGTGGGGTTACCGAGCTTGATTGGCATGTTAGTTTAAACACTGTTGTTGAGGTTAGAAGAAAACAATGTTAAGGATAGCTGTAAAACTTCGGTGTTGGTTAGTTTGCTCCAGTCGTTTATACTTCGCGGAAAAATGAACAGCATGGTCACACATACCTTCTTGCACTAACGCGATGTTTGTTTACCACGGGGGAAAGGCGCCTTCTGGGTCTCGCTACAGCGGCGCCGGCAAAACCGCGCGTGGCACGAAACATGACGCCTACCTTCCAAGTGTGTGGCCTTGGAAGGCGGCAGATCATTTAAATAAAGGTACACATGCTGAAAGCTGCAAAGTAACCTATAACTAAGTAACCCTTACATGTATACGTATATAAAGGTTACTAAGATATACTTTACTTTTGTACCCTATAAATTACAGGTCACGAAAATTCGAGAATATGCACCTCTATTAAGGGTTATCCAGCTTAGAATGTAGGGAACATTCACGCGCAACGGTATCGTTAATGGCTTATCCGCAATTCCTTGTGCTTGCATGCCGTAGGCGCCAAGGTTAGAGTTATTTTCATTAACTCGTAATGAGGTGGATATATTGAGTGACATGCGGAACTAATTTCTGATACCTGCTAGCGAGAAAAACAGGGGAAACATCGACGCGGTGCAAACAAAAAAGTTTGCACCGATGGATAATTATTTATTTCCTGCCGTATCCGAACTCAGTTTCTTGAATGTCTTCATTTGAGGTATCCTTGAATGCGGTGTCAGTGTACCTTTTCAAAACGCTGAAAGCCTTAACAGTATTGAACACTAAAACAAACATTACACTTGCGAGTGCCTCTAGTTTCTGATGGAAAGAATTCTTGGTTGTGGAATTTATGGTTAGAATGGAAACAGCAGTTCGCGTATTTCTTAATGATTCTAGGCTCCGTACTACATCCTCGTTACGCGTGCGCTGACTGTTCGGCTGCTCATATTTCTAATATCTGTTCAGCTGCTCAAAACAAGGCATCGGTTTCGGAGCAGAAAGCTTAAACTGCCACCACCTTCGGTGAAGTTATCCGCCTATCTTAAAATAGTTAGACCAGCGCTAGCATCACCTGGGATCCGCATCATGAAGTATTAATTGAAGAGCGTTAGAAAGTGCTAAGAAAGGTGGTTCGGTTTATATTATCACATCACTAGCGCACTGACTATGCTTCAAATCTACTTTAAATTCTCTACTTGCCAACCCTAGCAGATCGCCGTACGCATGCGCGACTCAATTTCCGTTTCACTCACCCAGAATGCCTTCAGTATTACTATACAGAACACCTAATTCCTAGACAAGGCAGATACATCTGAGGTACAAATTTCTGCGCTTACAGAGTACCATCAACAATTATGCATATTAATTTTTTTACGCACAATACGACATCGGAAGGCGTTACCATAATCTGTCGTCAAATATCAAACCGTTTCGCAATTTGGGCACCACAATGATGCAGTCCCAAGTAAAAATAAATCCTATGTTTTTAATAGTTTGAATGCAGGATTGCGTATTATATGGTAAGTTTGTCGTTATATTTGTATCTCTAGCCTGATTTTTATTGAATTGTTTGAATATTATTTGGGTGCGTAGTTTGCGAAAAAATTCAGGCGACCATTATTATGTAAGTACTTTTATGCTTGCATGTTAACAGTGTTTTTGTTCCCCTCCCCCTGTGTGAGCCTCACCGGCCAAGATTATGAGTAAATAAAAAAAATTACTCACAGCGGGAATTTAGGTTTTCAGATATTTACGCATTTATTTTACATATTATATTAACATAGTAGATATTGTTACAGGCATATGCTGACGTGGTACTTTATATAGCGAGGTTACGTCTGGCCTATTAATCCCAGAAAAGAGATCGTTAGAGTGGTACAAAAGAAGAGTTAAAAAAAAAAAAACGCGGTGGTTTTAAGAGCTCCTTTCACTCCGGCAGTACGCCTGAGTACAAAGTAGTCAACTCCCCCCACCCCCCCTCCTCCCCCAAGGAAACGAAAATAGAATGAGAAGGCAATGCACCCCGCCCTCCCAGAAAAAAAAAAAAGAAATCTCCAACGCAGCAATCACTGGCTAGGCTTCACCTTCACTTTCTGGGCATTACGAACGAGCCGCTGTCAGCGAAGCTTTATTCTTTTTTTCGAGTGAAAAGATGCACCAGGCAATTAAAAAAAGGAGATCTTTTTTTGCTGTTGTGCCCACAAAATTGAACGCGCATCGCACAATTGCCGCAGTATAGTTCGGTTGACGAGCAGCAGGCTGTCTGTAATGTCCGCACACACACCGACGCGCTATTTATCTCCATCTGCGACGCGTTCGACAAGCTAGTGTGAAATTTTTTTTTTTTTTTGGCTGTGGCTAGCGTTCCCTCCAGACGGAACGATATACAAGTGATAAAGTTGCGTCTAGACGGAACGGAGCGCTGCGCGTTATCTTTCCGTCCAGACGGAATACAACTGAGAGCTGAGTGTTCCGTCCAGCCGGAGCCGGCGTGAAATTTGTACAGTTCCGTCTCGACGAAAGCGAAACCGGCGGATTAGACGCCGTGCTCAGTTCTCAGGCGAGCATCGATGCATCAAAAAACCAATGGTACCCTACGCCCCATCTTCTTCCGTACCAACACCTTAGCACGGAGAAGAGGTCTTACAGAAACACCCGATTACAGCAGCACAAGACACAAAAGACGGAAAAAAGCTGTTAAACGATCGCTTGGCTTTAACTTTGCATTTGCAAAACCAGGAACAAAAAGACACAAAAACTATAAAACGTTTATAAGAAGGACGTAACAGTTGCTCCTAAAATGAAAATTTTAGCACACTTCTGTTAATTGACATCAAAGTTCCCAAAAAACTCTTTGTAGTGTTGCAGTTTTTGCGTGCCAAAAAAATAATTTGCTGGCAAATTTTTTACTCCAAATTTACCAACTGGAAAATAGTTTTTCGTAAGCAGTCAATTGAGCGTCTATTTATGTCGGCCTTCCTGTAAAGGAGCAGTCGCAGTTGAGTATTACCGAACGGAAAATCCCTTCTCCACCCTTACTAAATAATTGTGACTCTGACTATTAAGTGAATGGACAAGGTTTGGCCGGTTAGGTGCAAATTAAAACAGACTGTTCCCGTACACCAGGACGGTATGGGAGCAGTCAGTTTGATTGGTCAGTTTGAGTTTCGCGTGCGAAGAGAGTTTACGCACGCAATCTAGAAAGCATACGTAGCTTACCCGCATGTAGTTTTGAAACCGTTTTATTTAAACGTACGCGACGTACTGGCCTGTAGTGCGTTTGGAAGTGCGTACTCCCTCCCATAGCTGAGCGAGCCGCACGTTATTCCTACCGCCATCTACTAAGAGGCACCGATACTGCTGCAGCGACTCGTTACCCCGCCAGCTCGTTCTTGTCACGACGACAAATGCTACTTCGCCAGGCTTAACAACAGAATTATCTCTCTTCTACCCACAAAACAAAAGCTGTTTGTCGATTTAAACTTGGGCTGAGGGTAAGAAGAGGCAAATTCAGGTTAGAACAACAGTTTAGAGCATGATATCGCTCCAAGGGATTAGTGACAAAGCTGTTTCCGCTGCGAAGCGGGAGGGGGGGGAGGGCAGGGGGCCTCCATGTTGGCCGCATCTACGTACGAAAGCAACGTGAACAACGCAACGTAAAAATTCGAATCTCACCCCCGTTCGTGAGGTAAGAGTCCTGCAATGTTTTTCTGGTCGTGAAACTCCGGCGTAACGCTACGGGAGGGCTTCGTGCGCTTCCCAAGAGGCCGCACCGCTGCGCTGGCGTTTGTCGGAGGGTAACCATACCAAAACAGCCAAGGTAACCAAAAAAGAGGCAGGGCAGGCAGAGACTGATAAATGGGGAGAAAAAATGGAAGCTGAAAGGTCGTTAGAGATGTAGAGGGGCTGAGAAATTGGACATCACATAGGAAGCTCTCTACGATAATTCCCAGGGCAGTGCTTTGTAGAAACTCTTTAGGTGTTGTGCCACCAAATTTTAAGTCTGTAAAAAGACTGCTGTAGGCTTTCTCTGTGTGCAAGGACCCTCAACACGAAGTGCTGGGTAGAGCAAGCACTTAATATATATTTTAATTCGCTTCCAAAAAGTACCTAAAAGCTCTTCTGGAGATCGCCCGCCGCGGTGGCTCAGTGGCTAAGGCGTTGCGCTGCTGAGCACGAGGTCGTGGGTTCGATTCCCGGCCGCGGCAGCCGCTTTTCTGATGGAGGCGAAAAGCAAAAACGCCCGTGTGTACGAGATTTCGGCGCACGATAAAGATCCCCAGGTGGTCAAAATTAATCCGGAGCCCTCCACTACGGCGTGCCTCATCGCCTGCGTTGCGTCGGCGCGTTAAAACCCTCAATCGATCGATCTTCTGGAGATCGGGACCCATCGCTAGCGCCAATAACCATGACGTCAGTGAATTGCCGGCATAACAAAGTTTGTGACGTCCTACCACGTTAGCTACTCGAGCGACGCTAACGTGACCTCTAGTTACCACAGTTTGTTTGGTCGCTTGGTCGTAGCAGACACATTAGGCCGACACGACGGCGACGCCGACGAGTCGCCAAACCATTGGCCAACTGCCGAATTGCCGGACCGGGTTGTCACACTACGCCGACGGCGACACAAACACGTCGGCCGATGGAAACTCGCCGTAGTGTGACTGACTTGCCCACCGAAGATGCCAGCAACACCGGTCGCCCGACGCGTCGTCGGGAATCGGCCGAGAAGCGAAAACTGCGTCCCGACAACACTCGTGCCGCAATGAATGAAGATCTATTTTCTTAGTTTCTGGAGTGTAATAAACTCATTAAGGTCCATGAAGCCCATACAACTCAACAGTAGCGCTAATGCAATCCGTATTTTGGCGTTCGGCGCTTCGGCCGTGCTCTTCGGTATATGCCGCTACCCCGGAGCTGCATATGCGTGTACGATCGGCTCGCCTGTAGAAAATGTATATGTATATATATATATATATATATATATATATATATATATATATATATATATATATATATATATATATATATATATATATATAGAAATAAGGGAAGCAAAGGGGAGGATGTGGTAGATCATTGAAACAGATTAAGAATTTGGAAAGAAAGAAAGAAAGTGAAGAAGAAATGCCCGCCAGGTGGGATCCGAACCCACGACCTCCAGAATACCGGTCTGGTGCGATAACCAGACGATATCGCACCAGACCGGTATTCTGGAGGTCGTGGGTTCGGATCCCACCTGGCGGGCATTTTTTCTTCACTTTCTTTCTTTCTTTCCAAATTCTTAATCTGTTTCAATGATCTACCACATCCTCCCCTTTGCTTTCCGAGGTTTTCTCGACTGCCAACCCTTATTTCTGTGTTATTTTCAACGAGCCCCTCATTTCCTATTCTGATTCGCTACATGCATAGCGAGGGCCTCGGTTCTGGCAGTCTTGTTGCCAAAGGGAGCTTAAGAGGGTTCAAAGCTGGTCGACCACTCTGGACATGTCGTAGACACTCGAGTCACGACCCGGGGGTTAAAAAGAAGGTCCCCTTCACCCCGATTAGTCCGAATGGCGCTGGCTACCACCCCCAAGCACAGGAAACAAACATACCTAACATAAATACCCCAGAAAGTGAATGGGAAAATCGCCCCGCCGGTAGCGTAGTGGTTATCGCACCAGACCGGTATTCTGGAGGTCGTGGGTTCGGATCCCACCTGGCGGGCATTTTTTCTTCACTTTCTTTCTTTCCAAATTCTTAATCTGTTTCAATGATCTACCACATCCTCCCCTTTGCTTTCCGAGGTTTTCTCGACTGCCAACCCTTATTTCTGTGTTATTTTCAACGAGCCCCTCATTTCCTATTCTGATTCGCTACATGCATAGCGAGGGCCTCGGTTCTGGCAGTCTTGTTGCCAAAGGGAGCTTAAGAGGGTTCAAAGCTGGTCGACCACTCTGGACATGTCGTAGACACTCGAGTCACGACCCGGGGGTTAAAAAGAAGGTCCCCTTCACCCCGATTAGTCCGAATGGCGCTGGCTACCACCCCCAAGCACAGGAAACAAACATACCTAACATAAATACCCCAGAAAGTGAATGGGAAAATCGCCCCGCCGGTAGCGTAGTGGTTATCGCACCAGACCGGTATTCTGGAGGTCGTGGGTTCGGATCCCACCTGGCGGGCATTTTTTCTTCACTTTCTTTCTTTCTTTCCAAATTCTTAATCTGTTTCAATGATCTACCACATCCTCCCCTTTGCTTTCCGAGGTTTTCTCGACTGCCAACCCTTATTTCTGTGTTATTTTCAACGAGCCCCTCATTTCCTATTCTGATTCGCTACATGCATAGCGAGGGCCTCGGTTCTGGCAGTCTTGTTGCCAAAGGGAGCTTAAGAGGGTTCAAAGCTGGTCGACCACTCTGGACATGTCGTAGACACTCGAGTCACGACCCGGGGGTTAAAAAGAAGGTCCCCTTCACCCCGATTAGTCCGAATGGCGCTGGCTACCACCCCCAAGCACAGGAAACAAACATACCTAACATAAATACCCCAGAAAGTGAATGGGAAAATCGCCCCGCCGGTAGCGTAGTGGTTATCGCACCAGACCGGTATTCTGGAGGTCGTGGGTTCGGATCCCACCTGGCGGGCATTTTTTCTTCACTTTCTTTCTTTCTTTCCAAATTCTTAATCTGTTTCAATGATCTACCACATCCTCCCCTTTGCTTTCCGAGGTTTTCTCGACTGCCATCCCTTATTTCTGTGTTATTTTCAACGAGCCCCTCATTTCCTATTCTGATTCGCTATATATATATATATATATATATATATATATATATATAAGATTAGTAGAGACAGAGACACACGAGAAGGACATTAAAAATAAAAGTTTACTGACATTTCAGGTAGAGGACTCCCTTTCTTCAGGGTACAAAATAAGTTCGTTTCAGAGTTATATATGTACAGAAAATGTAGCAAGGGCGAGGGCAAGGTAAGAGGAGGCAGAGTTTGTACAAATGGATCATGGTTGGTGGGTAGCAAAAGAATGAAGAGAGAGCGGGAAAATAAATAATAAATAACGTAAATATAAATAAAAAACGTAAAACCAAAGTACGGCAAGCACTATCCCCACAGTGCAAAATCGCAGTCGCAGCCAACCACACCTATTTTTGCGAGCGCTTTCACGAAGGAGCAGAGTTGATGGCGGTAAGCTATTGCGGGGGCTTCACGTAACCTTGCTGCGCCAGCGCTATTTAAGAAATTTCAGTTTACCAGCCAAGAATTCTGTAAACTAGCAAGGAAACACCGACGTAC